>NC_056725.1:1985852462-1986144962 GCF_019279795.1 Protopterus annectens
GGCTTACTTTTGGTAGATATGGCAGCCTCTTTGTAGCCATTTACATGTTTACAAGGTTTCTGTGAATAATTATGTATAGGAAACTGTGATCACGGGTTTGGGGGCATAGAATTTTTTTGACAAACTGTCGCTAAATTGGATGTAGTTTGTCTTAGAGTACTTCCTAACTGTTACAGATTTTGTTAGGTATTCTGCGTTGATTTTTATTTCAAAGGGGACAGCTTTGTGATCTGACCTCACTAGTGAGGACATGACACTGGGATGCAATGCTGTCCCATGTTGGTGAGTACTAGATCCAGTATATTTGATCCTCTGGTTGGAGTGTACACTATCTGGCCCAGGATGCTCATATTAATAAGTCCAGGAAGGATTGTGCTTGCGAGTTTGAAGCAACGTATGTTTCCCTGTCTGTAGAAGGCCAGTCAGTCACCCATGAATAGGATATTTGGTTTTGATGATGAGTGCATCTAATAGGTCTAGATAAGAGTTGAGACTATTGGCGTATAGATGATGACCTGTAGTTAGCTAGGATATGGTAAATGACTTTATCTAAGGTGATTTGCACGTGGATGATCTCCATGGCATCATCATATTTGACCAAGGTGGAAAGGTGGAGGTATATTTGTTGATAATGTAAGTAAAGACATCCCCACCTTTAGTCCCCATTTTTGTTGTTACTGGTCTAAATGTGGATAGCAGTGTAACCTTGCACTGCTGGAGTACTTTCTAAGACTTTAAACCACGTCTTGGTAACAGCACAGATGTCTGAATCCTTCATAGTGAGGAAATCTTGTAGGGATGGAATTTTTTTTTTAGGTTCTTAGCATTGAGCAGTAACACCTTAAGATTGCTTTGAGTATTTTTTGCTATGTTGGTAGTTTTGTTATTTGGCATTGCCTAAAAAAGTTTCTAAGGGGTGGATAAAGTTTTAGCCAGTGTCTGAAATCCTAGGGGGGACAGGTGCAGACCATCCTTGGCAAAGCAGTGTGGTCTAACCATGTCCTCCTGTGCTGACAGATATTTGATTCCCTGGGAAATGATATGAGAAGCCAAGCTAATTAAGATCAATCATTTTGTGCACATAGTGTGGCGTCATTGTTGGTGAGAGAATGTTGCTCAATGCAAGGCTTATACCTTTCTTTGACACACATTTAGAAGATACATAATGTCTTTTTCATGTAGTCCAGTGAGGTATGCCTCAGATCATTTACACCCACATAGACTTTGATAGACTCTTATTAATACACGAGTGAAGTGCAGTGACTTGAGATTGTGCATGATATTGTGAATCCTGGCTCCAGATAGGCAACTAACAGTTATCTTCTCCTTGTCAAACCTGGCGAATGGGGCATCCCTGTGACATAGAGTGGAATCTTCAATGACAAGTGTATTAGGTAAAGTGCTTGCTTGCCTTATGGGCTTCACTCTTTTTGGACTGTTAGAAGAAACTTTCTCAAACTTGTACCCAAGTGCCTTAACATAAGAATATATTTGTATGTCATGAGTGGTATGTGTGAGGGATGTATTTTGTGTGTGTTCTTCACAACCTCGTTTGTAAGCGAGATTTTTGCCTCCACTGAAGTTGTGTATTTACATCTCCTGCATACTTTTTAGTTTCTTTAATGATTAACTGGTTATTTGAAAACATGAGACAGTTACTGTATTGTCTCAGGAGGCCCATATGTACCAAACTGCCTACAGAAACATTTGGAAATTGCACATCATGTTGTCTGGTCATGTATTAAGGTTGGCTATTATGTTTTTAGGATTAGGTTTCAACAGGGGTCTCCTAAAGTGGTTGGTGGGAAAGGTATGTAACTACCTTACACAACAGACAAACAAAAAGAACGCCTTGGACCACGGTCTTCTCCTCTATAGTGTCAACACCAAAATCACAGAGCGCCAGTGAAATTAACGCTTTTATTCACCAAGAAAAAATAAAGACAGTTCCATTCGCACTGAAACTTTCTGAACCAGAGGCCTGTTGGCTACTTCTAACAAATAGAACTGGGTATATGAGTTTGTGTTGTTGAGTTCACTATGTCTCTAGTGTCATTTCTTAATTTTCTCATAAGTAGTTCTAAGGTGAACGTGAAAATCTGTAGCTTCTTTAAGCTGCATTACCCCCTCATACAAACACGTCATCCATTTTGTACTGTTGTAATGTGGAACAGCAGTCTAAATGTCTGTGCACAAGGCAGTACAGTAATAGTTTTTAATACATATTTTGGCCAGCTCTTGCTGACTCATATCCCTGGTATCAACCACAGTTATTTCTGTTCTTGGGGCCACTGCTTAGTGGGGTTGTACCTTACATGTCCATTTACTTGGGTGCTTCTCATCCCTTTGGACAGGAAGACTACTTGGCCATGAGGTGACATTCATCCTTAAGCATGGGAGCATAGCAGATATGCCAGGGGCCATCATTACTATGGCCAACTGGATTTTATTTAAAACCCTATTAGTCCTTGCCATGCAGAGTTAATATCATGAGGTAGGCATACTGTAGTGCTGTTAGGCACTCACCTACACCCGTGGGGTGATATGCCCCATATTTGTCTGTATATGTTACAAGTGGCAGACATTTCTTGTCCTGGATCTGGTACCTGAACGTATCTCCAGCAGATTCCTGTATCCCCCCCCCCCCCCCAGAAGAGGGGAAACGGACATTACCTCATCATTCTTCTCCATTGCCCAGGCCAGCAGTTGGACCTGGACAATGTGGGTTACAGCATCCCTCTGTACCATGCAGCTGCCTAATGCTTTAATAATTTTAATGTAATCCTACCAGTAGGCTGTACTCTGTTAATTAGAGCTGCAGAAACACTGTACTCTGTTAATTAGAGTCAGAGAAGCTGTTAATTCCTTACCATTGGAACTTGACAAGAAGGACAGAGACAAGCTTTAAAGCTTCTAAAAGAAAAAGCCATGCAAACATTACTGTAGTTAAAATGAACTTCAAACATTAATTTCAATTGGGGAAATCGTATTTATGTGCTGTATAATCAGCTTTGTCCTGTGTGTGTAGATATGCATGGGGAGAGAGGCAGTAGCCTGTTGGTTATCAGCACTGGAACAGCTTGACTACACAGCTTGTACTCTTGAAGTAAACAGAGTATACACCAGGGGTTAATTTGACTAACATTCACAGTAATTGCTAGAGTGTATTCCCTTGATGTGGAGTTTTCACCACTTTGGAGATAAGGCTCTGTTTCTTCTTAAATCGTGCTGCTTTACTTTACCCTGTCCACTTTGATATTATAGAAAAGTAACCTTTACTTGTGACAAAGGATTGTACCAGCATTTATCCAAGTAATCACATAAAATGCCGTGTATTCAGGAGGATTGTGTCTGTCTGCTGTGGCCTTCAGGACTCTAGCAGCACCTTTAAAGATTTGTGTTGTTCTTATGCAAGAGCTGTGACATCGATCACCATCATAGTTGAAGTGAAAAAGCAGCAGATGCTTTATCACCTGCATACTTTCTGATAACAGTAAGAATTCTAGTCTTCTGGTAAGTCTCTCTTATTCATTGCACGGTTTGCTTTCAACTCTTATTGGTAACAGAATTATTTTTATGTCTTTGCATGCAACTAGATAAATATATTTAGGAGCTCTTAAACATAGAGAACAAACTGACTGGTATTACAGAAATCTTGAATAATATGGCTTGAATTTACATGCCCTGAAAAATTTATTCTATCAAAAATAGATGACACGTGGAATTTTTCTTATGAACATCCATGCTCCTAATGTTGACACCAGAGTTTATTCTACTGTAAAACATGCCTTTCAACTCTCCAGATTTTCGCAGAATGTCCAGATTTTTGCCTTATATATTTGTTCTCTTCCTCATAAAATTTGTGGTTTCTGGCAAATAGAGTTCTGAAGTCACTAAATAATGACACGTATTTGAGTTTGACTTCATATGCTTCAGAAAAAGCTTCCAAGACCAACCCTTTTTATTCTAGCAACTTTGAGTTTATAAGAGTAATATTTGAAATGTGTCCTTATTTTTGGGCCTTTGTCCCTCAGTTAGTTTAGGCTTTGTCCAGACTTCTTACTTTAAGAAGTTGAGAGGTATGTGTAAAACCGTACAGTCATTAACCTAAAGCAGGTAAAGGTGCCAGGAGTTTATGAAGTAGGTGCTGCAGTAAAAATCCCAAACAAAAGAATTAACCAGGGGTTAACCATATCTCCCTCTCTTTGTTTAAAATAATAATGAATTGTCTTAAGATTTGCAAAGTAATTCAGCATTTAGAATGTTGTGCCTTCAACTGCCTTTAGAAGCTGGGAGGATGGAACCTGCCTTCTTAAACAGTCTGCATGCTACTCAGTTGCATTTTTGTAGCTGACCAAAAGAATGTTGAGAATTTTTTTTGGTGCAAGTAAAATTCCTTTGTTGTTCTGATTTCCAAGTGATGGCTTTCTCTAACAGGATTTGAATAGTTACCTATGGCTCAGATTATCTGAAGTGCTGTTTGCCAGTTGAGAGTTCAGAGTAGAGCAAACTTAGAATGCATTTTCATGGCTGTCTGACACAGTAAGAGTCTTCTGCGTGAGTACTGTGTAATACTCTTCTAATCCTTTGTGACTGCAGTGCTAGCAAAGAGGTGAGAATTTTCCATGTTCTCCCATCAATGTCTCCAAAGGGTGCCACCCACAGGTAGGTTTTCAAGTGAAGCATCACAGAAGACAGCTAGTGTCTGGGATTAATGCCCAGGGTTTGAAATTTTGAATCTACTTTGCAGAGTAGATTTTACAGTCTTGCATGTTTCATGAAGTTGTTTATTCATAGGTTTGTACTAAGCTGTCTGCCCTTGTGGGCCATTTAGGTTCATAGGTTCATACTAGGCTATCTGCCCTAGGGCATTTATAAGCCTAGCCAGAGTGTGTTTGGCTTTCACCACCCATTTTAAATTAATTTTGCTATGCCTTTTTTTGAGGTTAGTATACTGTGCCTCTGTCTAACAGTGACACAGAAGTGATAGCCGGGGTAAACCTACGGTCTCCCATCCACTCATCAAGATTCCTCTTGAAGAGAGTCAATGTGGGACCCTGCCTAACCTGGACTGGGATTTTATTCCAGAGTGAAGGGAGCCTCTGGGTTATGAATCTGTCCCTCCAGCATGTCCTATTTATTTCAGTGCTGAGGTTCAAGTTTCTCAAGCGCGTAGCTCGATGGGATTTGGATTTTCTGAGGTGCAGCATATCCATTAATTCCGGGTTGGACATGGCTTTATACGTCAGACACAGATCGCCTCTGAGCAGGCGGTATGCCACTGAGTAGAGCTGGAGTTTCTTTTACCGGGCAGCATATGGCATCTGTTTGAGCCCTTTGATCCTCTTGGTGAGGTACTTTTGGGGTCTTTCCAGTTGCTGCAGGTGTCTGGTAAGGTACATCCCAAAAGGGGCATTGTACTCAATTATGGGCCTGATGAGGGATGAGTAAAGAGGTATGATGGCCTCCCCTGATCTAGATGTGAATCCCTTCATGATTAGGTGGGCTATATAAAATGTTTTTCTAACCACTTTGGCCACGTGGTTGTCAAATGAGAGATTGCTATCAACTTGGGTCCCCAGGTCCCTAATGACTTCTTCTGTACTTAATGGATTACCACCTATGTGGTAATTTGTGGGCACTTTGTTTTTGCCAAAGGGGATGACTATACACATTTTGGCGTTTAGCTTGAGGCCATGGCTCTGGCACCATTTGTCTGTTTCTATGAGGCCCTTTTGGAGGATGCTTGTGTCAGCTGGAGAGTTGATTATGGCGCCCAGTTTGCAGTCATCTGCGAACTTGGTCAGCCACAGTCCTTCCGTGTTGGCCTGTACCGCCGAGAAATATATACCGAACAAGAGAGGTCCCAGGACTGAGCCTTGTGGGACGCCACTTGTAACTGGTTTGGAGTCTGACATGGCTCCAGCAATTCTAACCATGTGGGTTCTGTCCTTGAGCCAGTTTGCAACCCATCTAGTGACATAGGGGTTTATATTTAAGCTGGTGAGCTTATCTATAATGCCTGAGTGAGGTATTGTATCGAAGGCTTTTGCGAGGTCCAGGTAGGCTGTGTGGACCACCTTCCCCCTCGTCAATGGCCTTGGTGACTGTTTCAAAGAAATCGACCAGGTTTAAGAGGCAGGATCTGCCCTTAACAAAGCTAAAAT
Organism: Protopterus annectens; assembly: GCF_019279795.1. NCBI lineage: Eukaryota > Metazoa > Chordata > Ceratodontiformes > Protopteridae > Protopterus > Protopterus annectens. The sequence goes on from NC_056725.1 coordinate 1,985,858,630, forward strand.
GGGTAGGATCCAGTGTCTGTAGGTCCCCAATATCTTTATTTATGAGGTCCATGATGATCCTTTCCATAGCTTTGCAGAGCAAGCTAGTCAGGCTTATGGGGCGATAGTTTCCAGGATCTGTTGAGGCACCACCTTTGTGGAGAGGGACCACTGTTGCTGTACGCCACTCTTTGGGTACATATCCTGTATCCTGTAGTAAGGCTAAGATTGAACAGTAGTTTTATGTTTGGGTTTAGCTCTTCTTGGAGTTCATGTAGGACGCAGCCTGGGACACCATCTGGTCCCATTGATGCTGTGTTTTTTGCTTTGGAGAGGGCGGCTCTTACCTGAGCATCTGAGATGTCAGGGGGGAAGCACTCTGCTGGGATAGATATTTGCCCTTTTGGTGGGGAGAGGGGGGATAAGTTTGCACTGAACCTGTCAGCTAGAATGTTTGCAATGTCTGTGGGCTCGGTGTATTTTTTGTCATTTTGGACTAATTCTGAGCATATCTGGGAATTCCCACCCAGGTTCCTAACATAACTAAAGAAAGCCTTGTGATTATCCTTAGTGTCCTGTGCAATTTTTCTCTCGAAGCTGGCCTTAGACGATTTTATGAGTGCTCGTAGTTTTTTGCTAATACTGATCAGAGATGCCTTGCCTTTTTGGGATTTTGCTCTATCATGTAGTAGCTTCCTCCTTCTATTGTATAGTTTGTTTATGGCTGGGGTCCACCAGACAGGACGTCTGCCTTTGGAGGATTGGGTCTTGGTTTTATTTGGGATTGCATGATCCATGCATTCCTGAAGGTGTTCATAGAATGCGTTTATAAAGGATTCTGCTGTCTGGGCCGTATTTTCCACAGGCCCGGGGACTTTGAAGGATTTCACCTCAGTTTTGAGGCATGTGAAATTTGCTTTAGAGAAGTTTTTCTCTGTGGTTTTCTGGGCAGGGGGTGGGGTCGGGATGTGAATATCCAGTGAGATTAGTTTATGGTCTGATCTTACCAGTGAGGGATACACTTCTGGTCTGGAGCATAGTGTCCCCATGTTGGTGATGATCAGGTCCAGTATGTTTTCCCCTCTTGTGGGAGTGGTAACAAGTTGTTCCATAGCATTTGAGTTTATAAATTCTAGGAACCTTTGGGCTAGGGTGTTGGAGCTAGAGTAATGCTCCCAGTCTAAGTTTGGGTAGTTGAAGTCGCCCAATATAATAGTGTTTGGAGAGACCTTCATATTTTCCAGTATTCCCAGGAAGGCCAAGTGGGGTTCCTGTGTTAGGGAGGGTGGTCTGGAGCAGGCTATAAACTGGAAGGCAGTTTTACCTACAGTTAGTTGCACATGGATAGTCTCTGATGCTTCGTGCTGTGCCACCAACCTGGAGGTGTGGGTATCTTTGACAAATATTGATACTCCCACTCCTTTTGTGGTTCGGTCCAAGTTTTGGGGCCGAAAAGCATGGTATGAGGTATACCTGGTAGTGCTGGGTGCTCTCGGGAGCCTTGAACAAGGTTTCTGTTACTGCACAGATATCGATGTTCTCCATGCTAAGGAGAGTTTCTAGTGTGTGCATCTTCAGGTTTAGACTTCTGGCATTGAGTAGCATTACTCTTAGTTTCTTATCCCTTGTGATACCTATGGAGGTGGGTTTGTCTTTTGAGTCTTGCCTAAAAAAAGGCACTATGGGGGTAGCAAGAGCCTTTGCCAATATCCAAAAGCCCAGGGGTGACAGGTGCAAGCCGTCCCTAGCGAAGCATCATGGCTTGTCGAGCATGTCATCCCAGGCTGACAGGCATTGGATCCCCTTTGAATGACACCAACACTTAAGCCAATTGTTGAAATTGATCATCTTGTCTTCATATTGTGGCATCATTCTTGGTGAGGGTAAGATGCTACTCAAAGTCAGGGTCATACCGGCCTGGGCTACATGCTCATAGAGCTCCTCTATGTCTCTTTTCATGTAGTCCAGGGAGGTACGTCTCAGGTCATTCACACCAGCATGGACAATGACTGAGCCATATTTGTACTTGCCTTGGAGTGACCTGAGTGCTTGTGTTATGTGGCGGATCCTAGCGCCCGACAGGCAGCACACCGTGACCTTCTCCTTGTTCAGCCTGGTGAGCGGGACGTCAGTGTGCCTGACAATAGAGTCACCTATTACAAGTGTATCAGGTGTGTTGTTTAGCCTTAAGGGCTGTGACTGTTCGGCACACTGGCTCTGTGAGCTATGTGTTGCACGTGTTTTGTTTTGGGGTAGCGGTTGCTTGGATGTCTGCTTTGGAGGTCTCTGCTGCTTAGGCAGATTTTTATTTAGAGCCTCCAGTATGTTTTGTGTGTTTATGTGTTTGGTTTGTTGTCGTGGTAGGTCTATGTGAGACTGGAATTGCAGTGAGTGTGGTTTCCTTCTCCTCCTGACTGGTTACGCCAGTACTGAGTTGAGAGAGCTTAGCCTCCAGTTTGGCTATATGGTTGCATCTCTCACATGTGTTGGAATTTGTTGGGAGGAGGAGAGGGTTGTCTCTGTACATGAGGCAGTTGTAACATTGCCTCAAGATTCCCAGATTCACCAGCTGGACCGGAGAGGAGATTGACAACTGACCTTTGGACATGCTAGAATAGTATTGGGAATTCCTTTATAATTGAAAAAAGGGCCAATGGGGAACAAGGTACTCAAGGGGAGTTTGTGAGGTTGTAGTGCTTTTAATTTTTTAGAGCTGACTTATATAATTGCTTTAGTGAGCAAGTGCCCGGTAACTTAAATGCAAAAATGACAAACAGTAACTTTCTTTCAAGTGAAACAAGGAAATAAGTACAGTAAGCAATGCAGATATCACTAGGGATCCACAGAAGTGCTAAAAGGCTGCGTTTTAGGTGGAATTAGCGTTTCAGGGAAATAAACAACAAGCATACAAATAAAGCTAGATTCAGCAGGCCTGGATCTAGTCTATGCTACAGCAAACATAACAATTCCCTGGCTATTTCTTCCCACGCTCTTTACTTTCCTGGACCCCTGTCTAGCAGGGCAACTTACATGATCCCCGGGGTGAATTTCCTTTCTCCCATCCAATCATCTCATCAAGGTTCCTTTTGAAGAGGGCCAAAGAAGCTCTTTGCTTGACATGTATGGGCAGTCTGTTCCAGAGTCTGGGGAGTCTCTGGGTCAGGAACCTATCCCTCCAGCATGTTTTGTTTATTGTAATAAGGTTTAGATCCCTGGAGCATGTGGCTCTGAGGGATTGGGATTTCTTTAAGTGTAGCATGTCCAACAGCTCTGGGTTTGACATGGCGTTGTATGTTAAGCAGAGATCGCCTCAGAGTAGACTATATGCGACAGAGTATAGCTGGAGTTTTTTGAGGCTGTCAGCATAGGGCATCTGTTTTAGGCCTGTGATTCTTTTAGTGAGGTATTTCTGAGGCCTTTCCAGTTGTTGCAGATGTCTTGAGAGGTACATACCAAATGGGGCATTGTATTCTGTAATGGGTCTAATGAGGGATGAGTACAGTGGGACAATGACCTCTTTTTTTATTGATGAAAAGCCATTAGTGATGAGGTGTGTCACATAGAAGGATTTGCTGACTGTTGTTGTGATGTGGTTATTGAAGGTGAGACCACTGTCCACCTGTGTCCCTAAGTCTCTTATCACACTGTCTGTGTTTAATGTACTGCCACCTATGTGGTAATTCACAGGTACAAGTTTTTTTCCCAAAGGGGATAACTATACATTTCTTGGCATTGAACTTGAGCGCATGGCTCTGGCAACAAGCATCTGTTTCTGTAAGGCCCTTTTGTGGAGTATCCACATAATTTGGGGATTCAATAATGGCTCCCAGTTTGCAGTTCTCTGCAAACTTTGTTAGCCAGAGTCCCTTAGTGTTGGCCTGTACTTCAGAGAAGTAGATGCCAAACGAGAGGTCCCAGGACTGAACCCTGAGGTACTCCACTTGTCTGGAGCTGGATTTGGAGTCAGCTACTTTTACAGTGTGGGTTCTGTCAGTAAGCCAGTTGGCTACCCATCGAGTGACGTAGGGATTAATGCCCAGCTTAGTAAGTTTATCTATGATTCCAGAGTGGGGGATGGTGTCAAAGGCCTTGGCGAGGACCAGATAGGCTGTGTGGGCTGTCTTACCCTTGTCCACGGCTCTGGAGACTGATTTGAAGAAGTCAGTTAGGGTCAGGAGACAAGATCGGCCCTTCACGAACCCAAACTTGGTGGAGTCCAGTGTTTGAAGGTTGCCAATGTCTTTGTTTATAAGTTCCATGATAATATGTTCCATGGCCTTGCAGATCAGGCTCGTCAGACTGATGGGACGGTAGTTCCCAGGATCCAAGGTGGATCCCCCCCCCCCTTTTGGAGTGAGATAACTGTAGCTGTGCGCCACTCAGTGGGCATGAAGCCTGAGGTGAGGGTATGATTAAACATGACACTTAGGTGAGATGCCAGTTAATTTTGTAGTTCATGTAGTACACAGCCTGGGATGTCATCTGGTCCCACGGATGCTGGGTTCTTAGCTTTAGAGCGTTTTTTACCTGTGTGGCCATTATTACCAGAATTTGGCAATCTTCCCGTATTGAGATGGGTCATTTAGGGGGGGAAAGGAGGGTGAAGTTGGCACTGAATCCATCTGCCAGGATATTGGCAATATCCTTGGGATCAGTATATTTAATGACATTCTGTTGTAGCTCAGAGCAGATCTGAGCATTGCCATTTAGACTCTTGACATAGTTATAGAATGCCTTGTGGTTGTCTTTGGAATCTGTGGCAATTTTATTTCTGTAACTTGCTTTGGAGGATTTTGAGAGAGATCTCAGCTTCTTACTGAGACTGGTATGGAGTTTTTTGCATCCTGGGATTTTCCTCTTTTCTGCAACAGTTTTTTTCCTTTTGTTGTAAAGTTTGTTTATGGTAGGGGTCCACCAGATTGGCTTTTTTTTTTTGGAGTAGAGCATCTTGGTTCTATTTGGGATGGCACAATTCATGCATGAGTGGATGTGCTTGTACAGTGCCTTAGTGTATGACTCAGCAGTCAAACTTTCAGTTCCCATCTGCATGGGTGTCATGAAGTTTGTAACTACTGACTTGAATAGCATGAAGTTGGCTTTGGAGAAGTTTTTTTATGGCGGTTTCCTTACTGTGGAGGTAGGATGTGGATGTTAAGAGTGATTATCTTATGGTCTGACCTGACCAACGAGGGTGTAACCATAGGTGTGGAACATCGATTTCCCATGTTGGTAATGACCAGGTCTAGGATATTGGAGCCCCTGGTGGGACTATGGATTAGTTGATACAGGGCATTGGAATTTATGAATTCCAAGAACCGTTGGGCAAAGGTGTTGGTACACGAGTAGTTTTCCCATTTAATGGCAGGGTAGTTGAAATCACCCAGTATTAGGGTGTTTTGTTGTATATTAATATTTTCCAGTATGTTTAGAAAGTGTAGTGAGAATCTTGGGGCTTGGTTGGGGATCGGTTGCAAGCTACAATTTGGATTGCAGTCTTACCTAGTGTTAGTTGCACATGGGGAATTTCGATCGCATTGTGTTGGGCAACTAAACTGGTGGTGTGAATATCCTTGTTGAATATGGACACTCCTCCACCTATAGTGTTTCGATCCTGGTTTTCTGGCCAAAAAGTGTGGTAAGAGTTGTAGCCTGGTATTGCAGGGGTGCTGTCTGGAGCCTTGAACCAGGTCTCTGTTACTGCACTGGTATCGATGTTCTCCATTTTTAGGAGTGCCTCGAGAGAGTGCATATTGAGGTTTAGACTTCTAGCATTGAGTAGCATTACCTTCAGAATTTGCATGCTTGTACCTGTTAACTGTGGTGGTTTTGTCCTTTGAACTTTGCCTAAAAATGGTACTATAGGGGTGAAAGAGCCTTAGCCAGTAACCTAAATCCCAGGGGTGACAGGTGCAGACCATCTCTGGCAAAGCATCGTGGTCTGTCGATCATGTCATCCCAGGCAGACAGATACTGGATCCCCTTTGAATGACACCAGAAGGTTAGCCAATTGTTGAAGTGAATCATTTTGTCCTTATATTGTGGTATCATTCTGGGTGAAGGCAGGATGCTACTCAGGGCTAGGGTCATACCTGCTTAGGCCACATGATCCGAGAGCTCTTCCATGTCTCTTTTCATATAGTCCAGGGAGGTACATCTCAAGTCATTCACTGAAACATGGACAATAACAGAGTCATATTTGTAATTGTTGTGGAGTGGCTTGAGTGCATGAGTTATATGATGGATCCTGGCACCCGACAGGCAGCTCACTGTAATTTTCTCCTTCTTCAACCTGGTGAGTGGGACATCGGTGTGCCTGACTATAGAGTCAGCTATGACCAAAATGTTGGGTATGTTGTCTTGCCTTAGGGGCTGTTGCTGGGCTTCACACTGGTGCTGTGAGCTATGTGACACTTTGGTTGTGATTGGTGTTTGTTTGCGTTTCAGCTTCGGAGGTCCTTGTTGCTTGGGCAGGTTACAGTTGAGGGCCTCCACATATGTGGATTTAGTGTTGCTATGTGTGGGTGTTGGTGGTGTGAGTTTAGAAGGGCTATGTGTTGCTTGAGGTGTAGTGTGGGTGTTAACTTTCTCCTCTTGACTGTCTAGCACAATCTTGGGTGGAGAGAGCTTTGCTACCAGTTTGGCTATGTAAGTGCATCTCTCACAGGTCGTAGTGTTTGGTGGTAGGAGGAGAGGGTTGTCTGTGTACATGAGGCAATTGCTGCATTGCCTCAGTATGCCCAGATTCACCAGGTGGACAGGAGAAATCAACTGAAGCTGACCCTTGGACATGCCTGATTTGGTGCTTTTTTTGAAAAGTACAGGAGCTGTTTTCCCTTACCTTAGCAAGGTACTTTGCAATTATAGGCTGTTTTGTGCCTATGATTAATTTCTCCTTATTAATAAGGAGAGTTGAGTGCTTGTATCAGTTTAAGGCTTCCTCGTGCTTTCCAGCAGGTATTGGAGCAAGTGCTAGTCACAGGGATGCTTAAAGGTAAGATGAAAAAAAAATGTTTTATCCTAAACACTAAAGTGTGCACTAGAGAAGATAGATGTGAAAGTAGGTAACTTAAGTTGTACCTGTCTAAAAAGTCAAGTTTTAGTGGAAAGTCACTAGTTTTAAAACAGCACGATAGATTGAAAGGGGGTGATCACTTTAGTATTCCGGTACTATGGAATACAGTAGAATGGCCAATAAATTTAAATAGTTGAAGGAGAGTGATTTCAGAAAATGATAATTTTGTGCTTACACAAGCCAGTGAAAGCAGAGAGGAAATAAGATATATGGTCAAATTAACATGAGGCAGGCAACTAGAAAGACAGTGGTATTTAAGAACACGACAGTGACAGGGTGGGGAAAATTTCTGCCTGACTCACAAGAGGCAGAGCTATGGTGTCTTTCGAAGTTTTAATATGCAGTTAAAAGCAGAACACAAGCAAAACACAAGGTAAAGACAACAAATCACAGCACTCAAAATATAAAAAGGCAATAAACTAATACAAAATACAACAAATAAAAAACAAACCAGCCTTTCCCTCACAGCAAAGTGTAGCAGAGTCTGGGTGAGCCTTTCCAATAAAACATCCATCCTTTATAACCCAGTTCACATAAGCAGAGTTCATACGTCAGACGTATGCCCTGAGGACAGTAAAGCTTTGGTACCCCAGTTGGACATCAGCAACAAAAACCCATCCGTGATGAATACTGTAACAGTGATCAGTATGACATCGCCTGTTAATGGTAGGTTCTTACACAACTGTACTATATTTATGTACAAGTTTCTTCTTAAAAGCCTTGGGCTATTTTTTTAAACTCACTATAACCATATTTGGGCAGCATTCAGTAGAATAAGATTAGTTTATATGAAAGCCATTAATATTTCCCTTTTTGAAGCTTTGATGGGACCAATATTTTCTTTGGTTTTCGGGATGCAATGGTAGCTTGTTGTCAAAGAAATGTATGAAGTTGCATTTTTATTTTATTTTGTTTGAATTTAACTGGGCTGCAATACTGATTACATTTGACAATTTCAGCCTTAGCCTATCATAGTTACATTTTGCTTAATAGTTGTATTGAGAATATGGTTAGAGGACATAGTGTATAATCAGACAAAATGTACAGTATATGCATGGCCTGTATGGAATAGCTATACCTTGAGGTAATGTGAAATTCAAAGGGAAAAATGAAGAGTAAAGCAAATTGTGATGTGGCTAGGTTACTCGACAAGGTGGGATGCATTTGCATTTATTTGAGTGCTTACATGTCTTTTTAACAGTGCACTGAATTTAGGGTAAGAAGTGTCAGTATGGGTTGGAGGTATTCCTAGAATTTGAGGCCTAGTACTGAAAATGAATAGCCTGAGGCACTCAGTTTTGATTGAGGGGTTTCTAGGTGGCTGAGTGGTGCAGTGGGTACTGTTGTTGATTTATAGCAAAGAAGTTTTCTGGTTCGCTTTTTGGCTGGGGCAAACATATCTGCTGTGTGTTTGCATGAGTTTTCTGTGTGTGCTCCAGTTTCCTCCTGCACCCCAAAAAACCCCACAATAGGAGGACATACAGTAGGTGGATTGGATACTCAAAAATTGGCCCTAGGTGTGAGTGCCTTCCATGGAAGGTTGGACGCCGGGCCGGCAACTTAACACCATAAAACTCCACTGCCAATCATGAGTGGACATGTGATCCCCTGTGGCGACCCCTAACAGGGAAATGCCGAAAGGAGGAGGAGGAGTGAGGGCTCTAAATTGTCTGTAGGTGCGAGTACTTGAATGAGCAATGTGGAAAAAAAAAAAAAAAGACCTTGCAACCTACTTCTGTTTTCCTCTTTTGTCATCTAAACTCCACCGATGGTGGCGGCTGTCCTTGGGGGTCGTTTGCAGTGTCTGCAGCAACATAATTGAAACAGAGAGAGAGAGAGAGCAGTTGGCCAGAATGATTATGCTTTCTGAGGTTGTAGGAGGGAGTTTGCCTTGTTATCTTACCTTATATTCTGGTTTAAAAGCCCACTTTTGTGCTCGTTTCCCACCTTTCCTGTAACTAGTCTAGTCCAGATAGTGATTTGCTGTATCCGGGACTGTTTGTAAGCTTCTGAGCCCCCAAGCCTTTCTGTGTTGGAGGGAGACATTCTAGCTTATCAGTGGGAATGGTAAGCACTAGGTAGCCTACCACAAGATCCAGGTACAGTTTCTTAGTTTTAGCACTTGAATTTGCTTGTTCGTGCTTAGCACTTGTTCAGAACTTGTTGTTAGCACTAAATAAGCTACGAATTACTACAGCACTCAACCTTCCTCTTTACCTAGAGGAAAACAGTTTTTGTACTTTCTTTCCTCACTTGTTTAGAGAAAAACAGCTTTTATACTCACTTTCCTCACTTGCCTAGAGGAAAGTAGTTTTTTATTCAGACATGTCCAAGGGTCAGCTCCCAGTGTTCTCTCTTGTCTGTTTGATGAATCTGGGCATCTTGAGGCAATGTAGCAATTGCCTCATGTACAGACAGAACCCTCTTGTCTTACCAGCCAACACCACAATCTGTGAGAGATGCACTTATCTAGCCAAACTGGAAGTAAAGCTCTCTCCAACCAAGACTGAACTTGACGGTCAAGAGGAGAAGGTAAACACTTGCACCACACCACACTCCTCACATAGTCCCACTAAACCTACACCACCAAAATCCACACATAGAAACACAAAAACATTTGCAGAGGCTCTCAATAATAATCTGCTCAAGCAATAGAGACCTCCAAAGCAGAAACACAAGCAACCTCCACCCCCCAACACAACTCAAATGACACATAGCCCACAAACTCAGTGTGCCAAACCACAGCCCAGAAGGCAAACCAACGGACAAAACACACTAGTCATAGGTGACTCTATAGTCAGGCACACTGATGTCCCACTCACCAGGCTAAACAAGGAGAAGGTTACTATCAGCTGCCTGTCGGGTGCCAGGATCCGCCACATAACCCACTCACTCAGGTAACTCCACAACAAGTACAAATATGAGTCTGTCATTGTCCATTTTGGTGTGAATGACCTGAGACATACCTCCCTGGATTACATGAAGAGACATGGAAGAGCTCTCCAATCTTGTAGCCCAGGCAGGTATGACCCTAGCCTTGAGTAGCATCCTGCCATCGCCCAGAATGATACTGCAGTACAAGGACAAAATGATCGACTTCAACAATTGGCTAAGCTTCTGGTGTCATTCTAAGGGGATCCAGTATCTGTCTGCCTGGGACGACATGGTCAACAGACCACGATGCTTTGCCAAAGATGGCCTGCACCTGGGATTCCGGATACTGGCTAAGGCTCTTGCTGCCCCTATAGTGCCTTTTTTAGGCAAGGTTCAAATGACAAATTCACCACCGTAACAGGAACAGGCAAGCAAATACTGAGGGTAATGGTACTTGGTGCTAGAAGTCTAAATCTCAAAATGCACTCTCGAGGCACTCCTTAAAATGGAGAACATCGATATCTTGTGCAGTGACCGAGTCCTGGTTCAAGGCTCTAGAGAGCACCCCTGCATTCCCAGGCTATAACTCATACCACACTTTTCGGCCATCTGACCCAGACCAGGACACCAAAGGCTGAGGTGTTTCCATATTCATTAAGGATATCCACACCTCCAGGCTAGTTGCGCAGCGTAATGCCTCCGAGGTTATCCAAGTGCAACTAACTCTGGGCAAAACTGCAATCCAAACTGTAGCTTGCTACAGCTCCCCCACCATGCCCCAGGATTCCCACTCATCTTGATGTACTGGAAAATTTTAGGGTTCAACCAAACACATTAATAATGGGCGATTTCAACTACCCCACCATCAACTTGGAAAACTACTCGTGCACCAACTCCTTTACCCAACTTCTTCTGTAATTCATAAATTCCAATGCCCTGGATTAACTTATCCACACCCCCACCAGGGGCAACAATATCCTAGACCTGGTCATTACCAACATGAGTGACTGGTGTTCCACACCTGAAATCAACTCCTTGTTGGTCAGATCCAACCATAAGCTAATCACCCTAGATAGCCACATCCCGCCCCCACCCACCATTAAGGAAACCACGGTAAAAAATTTCTCCAAAGCCAACTTCATGCTTCTTAAGACAGAAGTGTCGAACATCATAACACCCATGCATGCAGATGGACAATACAGTTACGCCTGCTGAATCCTACACAAATGCACTCTATAAGCACTTACACAAGTGCATGGATCGTGCTATCCTCCAAAAAAAAGGAAGCCAATCTGGTGGCCCCCTGCCATAAACAAACTCTACAACAGAAGGAATAAATTGTTGCAAAAGAGAGTAAAATGTCTTGAGTGGAGGAGCTGCCTGGTCAGCATCAGTAAGAAGCTGAGATCTCTTATAAGATCCTCCAAAGCTAGCTATGAAAACAAAATCGCCACTGATTCTAAGGGCAACCACAAAGCATTCTTATAGGTATATCAAGAATCTCAATGGCAACACCCAGATCTGCTTTGAGTTGCAGCACAACGGCGCGGAGATTACAGAACCAAATGATATTGCCAACATCCTGGCAGATAGGTTCAGTGCTAACTTTACCCCCCTCTCACCCCCTAAAGGGCCCATATCTATGCAGGACGAATGCAGAGTCCCTGTAATCTCATCTATGCAGGTAAAAGCTGCACTCTATAAAACGAAAAACACACCATCCATGGGTCCAGACAACATCCCAGACTGCATTTTACACGAACTTCAGAATGAACTGGCTCCCCCACCTAAGCACCATGTTGAATCATAGTCTCACATCAGGCATTGTGCTCACTGAATAGCACACAGCAACATTTATCCCACTTCACAAAGGGGGAGCCACCACTGATCCTGGGAACTGTCGCACTGTTAGCCTGACGAGCCTGGTCTGCAAAGCCATGGAATGTATCATCATGGAACTCATAAACAAAGACTTTGGGTAACCTCTAAACTCTGGAACCCACCCAGTACGGGTTTGTAAAAGGCAGATCATGCCTTCTGAACCTGATCGACGACTTTGAGGCAGTCACCAAAGCTGTAGACGAGGGTAAGGTGGTTCACACAACCTATCTTGACCTCGTCAAGGCTTTTGACACCATCCCCCATTCAGGAATTATAGCTAAACTAAGTATAAATCCCTACATCACAAGATGGGTTGCCAACTGGCTCACTTGACAGTACCCACACTGTAAAAGTTGCAGACTCCAACTCTGACTTCAAACCAGTGGCAAGTGGGGTACCACAGGGTTCAGTCCTGGGACCGGTCCTGTTTGGTATCTACTTCTCTGAAGTACAGGCTAACACAGAAGGCCTCTGGCTAACGAAGTTCGCAGATGACTGCAATCTAGGAGCCATAGTAGAGTTCCCAAATGATGTGGACATCCTACAGAAGGGCCTCAGTGAGACAGATGCCTGGTGTCAGAGGCATGACCTCAAGCTCAATGCCAAAAAGTGCATTGTCATCCCCTTTGGTAAAAACTCAATACCCATGAACTACCACATAAACGGCAGTCTACTTAATGCCGAATGTGTGATAAGAGACCTTGGGACCCAGGTGGATAGTAGTCTCTCCTTTGATCACATCGCCACAGTAGTCAGGAAATCCTTCTGTGTGGCATACCTGGTTCTCCTCCAGGAAAAAAGAGGTCATTGTTCCCTCTACTTGGCACTCACATCCATTATATAGAGTACAATGCCCCTTTTGGGATGTACCTCACAAGACATCTGCAGCAGCTGGAAAGGCCACAGAAGTACCTCACAAAGAGGATTACTGGCCTCAAACAGATGCCCTACACTGACTGTCTCAAAAAACTCCAGCTTTACTATGTAGCATATTGCCTACTCCGAGGAGATTTCTGCATAACATATAAAGCTATGTTAAACCCAGAGCTGTTGGACATGCTACAACTTAAGAAATCCCAATCCCTCCGAGCTACACACTCTAGGAACCTAAACCTTGTCACCACAATAAACAGGCCATGCTGAATGTATCGATTCCTGTCCCAGAGGCTTCCTATACTCTGGAACAAGCTACCCATCTATGTCAAGCAAAGTTCTTCATTAGCACTCTTCAAGGAAAATCTTGATGAGTGGACGAGAAGTAGGAAATGCACCCCAGGGATCACCTCTGTGGCTCTGCTTAACAGGGGCACAGGAAATTAACCTTCTTGGGTGGGCAAGCCAGGGAACCTTGTTGGTTAGGGTTACTTATGCCCTTGGGCTGATAGCCTAGTGCCTACCTCTGAACCTATGAGTTGTAGGGGAGATGTGTGTGCTCATGCAGAAGTTTGAACAGTTGTGAGCCATGGAACAGATGATCTGTTTACTAGACTAAAAGACATTTAGCTTTTTCTAAGATTAAACAGTGGTACATGTCTCTAGGAGATAGGTTGATAAATTAGCACATTTCATTTGAGATGGACTGTGTGGCTGTTGTGTTTTTGGATGTGATGGTGTCCAACAGGAGACCGTGTTCAAAATTGTGCGAGTGGGATATCTTTACTTCTGGCTGACCTAGAGGTGTGAGAAAGAAAATGGGTGATTTTTGGAGCCCAAAAAGGTGGGAGTTATCCTTTTTTGTCTGTTGTCCAGGTGTGTATTGAAACAAAGTGGCTATCTATTAAGAGGACATTTTCTAGTGATGTAGTAGTGTGGGGTTGTTAGAGAATTAAATATTCGACCAAGTTTTGTTTTGGTCACATATAGAATGTTTTTTTTTTAAATAACTTTGAGTTGAATATAAGGTTTTTATTTGTTCATTGAATAAGGAGGTGGAAGTCTTTCTGAAGGTCACATTGTAGGGCACAGAGAGAAAGGTTTGAGAGTTAAAGTAATAGGGCAAGGTTACCAATGTCAATGTAGAGAGCAATGTAGAAAACATGAGTGGGGTGGGGCAAAAATGGATCCGTGTGAGACATCATTAATGGAAACCGAGGTGGAAGAGGGATGAGTGAAGTAACAGTGAAGAGGTTTTTAATGAGATAGCCGTGGAACCAGAGGATGGCATCAGTGCTGCCATCTATTTCAGTAAGGTGGTCTAACAGTGGTGAATGGTTGACCATACCAACTTCAGATTATCTTCATGGGATGAACGTCTCAAGGGAAAGATGTGGAGGGGTAGAGCCAGATGGTCAGTGTAGGCATCAAGGAACGTCAGTGAAAGTAGCTCCTTAATAACATACCTTTGTCCATCTTCATAAAAATGTCATTTGTGAGAGATCAGAGGGTTGTGGAAGTGCTCCTTCTGGACCAGAATTCATGTTTGTGTAATACTAGGTTGTTGCTGACATATGAGAGATGAAATTTTTTCTATAAATACTTTGCAAAAGGTTGATATGATTGAGATGGGTTGCTAGTGGGAAGAAAGTATGTTTTTTTGTTTTAGTAAAGGTTTGACAGTAGTAGGTTTCTAAATGTTGGACATGGTTGTATTTGAATAAATGAGGTTGTAGTTATGTTGAGGTTTCACTGTGTAATCATGGCAGTGGTAAATGAGCTGGGGGTAGATGCATGTCAAGGAGAATGGGATGGTTCTAGAGTTATATTTGTTTTAAAAATTATGAAGTGTCTTGAGCTAAGACTTGTTTGAAGTTCCTTGATGCTTACACTGACCATCTGACTCTACCCTTCATGTCTTTTCCTTGACCCATTTATCCCATGAAGTTGAGAGCTGTACAGCAAATTTGGTTTTCGAGGATGAGAGATGAACAAACTAAGAGTGGATGACATTGTCCGTGCATCTGGGATCAGCCCCTCCCCTCACCAAACTCCTCCTTGTGAGCTCTTCTATAGCTGCTTGCAGAAGGCACACTAGTTCTCTCATGCATGTCGCCCTCTGGTGTAGCACATCACCACATAGGAGGCTTGTTAGCCCCGACCACCCCAAATGAGTGATGTACCTGCATTCCTGGAAGGATTGAGAGTTCAGGACTGGCATTGGCCACTCACTCCCATTCCTCCAGTGCCCATACCACTAGTTTTGCACAGGTCAACTGGGTCAGAGTCAAGATTCATCCCTGTCCACCATATGTAAGGGAGAAGTAGAAAGCTTTGACCTTAACAATACATATGACATAACTACTTTTGAAATTGTTTTGACCATAAGTTGAGCTTCATTTGGATTATGGTTTGCTAGGATGAGACTAAATTTGAGTTTTATAACAATGGTTAAAAATGTACTCAGCATTTTTTAACAAAGGGCCCAACGGTATTCTGCTCCATCTTCAATGAGTATATTTTGAATATTGTTCCTTTGGAAAATACTTCTACCATTTCTTGGATAATAGTATAAAATATTTTAAATTGGTTAAGGATTTTGTCAGCCCATATTTTTGCATTTGTCAATGGATTTGACTCCCTTGATTTGAGATTCCAAAGTTTGTTTGCAGCATTTGGTTAGTCTTTTATATGCCTGTTAGTTTGGAATATATCTGGAGAGTGGGAATTTAGTGTGCTTGCTATTTGGACACGGAACATTTTTTCAGCTCTTATTTTTACTATTTTAAGAAATGTCTGTTTTCTTTACTTTCTGAGTGAATATTATTGCAGTCCTTTATGCAGTTGCCCATTTACCAGTCTGTCATTATTCGTGTGAAAGTGTTGTACAGTGAATAATAATTAAAGCTGTTCAGTAATATCAACAGGACACCATCCCTAGTGTGACAAAAAGTGATAGTCTGGTACCTCTTCTTTTAACCACAGGATACAGTCTTGAGTTTAGCAACGTTATGGGGGATTCTCTAGATCTTTGACAGTTTATGGAGCTAACAGGACAAGGTTTAAAGATATGTAATCCAAAAAGAATATTAGGAGGATATGGCAGCAAGTCTAATTTGGGAAGCCAGGTTGTTAGAGGTGGTGAACTATCAGTACAGCTCTGTGTCCTGTGGGCTTGTGATTATCAGGGGTTTTGTTGCACAGGAGTGTCTTCATGTTGTTTATCTCCAACCATTATTATATTTTATTATCTCAATTCTGTTTGTCTTGGTATGCCCCCATTGCTTGGAATTAGTTCCTTTTGATAGAAATCCACATTGCCCCTGTAAAGTTAAATTATACAATTCTCAAAGTACAATGTCTGTTTTGCTTTTTAATGTCACTGTATAAGGTGTGTACTTTGTGTAGACTTGCCACTGTTGCTTTCTTTCCCTTTTGGGTGTTAATGGTGATGATGATGTACTGCTGCTTTGTGTTTTGTTCCCTCCTGTTCTATAAAATTTAGCAACATTTATTGGAGGAGCACTGTAGTGGGCTTGGGGCTTCAGTAGTTTGCATCACATGAGCTTTTGATAGAGCTGTTCAGACTAATTGTAATATGCATATGTACTGATGTGACATGTATTAGGGGATAGCTGAGAAATGACACTATTGATTACTAAACTCAAACATACAGCAGTGCAGTGGTTGCAGACTGATGTGTTTGAAAGGGTTTAACATCACCCACACATTATAGTTAGTATACATTACCAAATGCATATTTTTAGCTTAAAATTGTTCTCATTTAATTCATTATACCAGATTCAAGTTCTGCAGCCATAAACATTAAAAACAAGAGCATGATTATGTGATTAATTGCCTGGTTTATTGTTAAGAGCTACAGGAAATCACAGATGTACAGTTAGCTACAGGAAGCTAGAGATCTGCTACTAGCCATGTGAAATGTTTCCTGTTTCTGGGCTTTCAGGCTGTGAATGTTCTGTAGAAACTTGTGTATAGTTTGTTGTAAGTCCTTGTACTACAAAATTAGTATATCAAAATGTTGACACAATTTTTGACTGAGCTATCAGTTTGCACTTTCTTTCTTGTGATGATATAAACTGTTGATGTTTGTATTTTAGATTACTTCAAAATGAGTACTGTAAACTATATGCCTACTTGGGATTTAGCTGCTGACCCCATGGTGTCCTGTAAGCTCTGTCTCGGCGAATATCCACAGGACCAGATGACAACATTAACACAGTGCCACTGTGTCTTCTGCAAACTGGTTGGTATGCTTCTTACAAGTTCTTTTTGTACATTTATGAGCCACGTGATAGACCAGAAAGTACAGTGCTGCACATGTAATTGAAAAATGTACAGATTTTCCATCAAGGGCCATCCTTAACAGATCTGTGGTTGGGTATTTCCTTTCTAATTTGCTTGAGCCTGCTAAGTATTGGAGTTATGCATGTTCATCAAACTCGAAGAAACTACTACAGCGAGCATCACTTTTGATCATTTATTTATGTAACATATCACCAGATTTCAAACTGGTTTTGCTTGTCAGGGTATCTTCAGAACAGTATCTTTAACAATTTTTTCTGTAGTCTTTTTATAAATTACAGATTTATGACATTATAATTGAAGATTTCATTAGACCAAATATTAACCATATCCTTTTTTAATTCACATTCATAACGGTGATTTTCTTAACCAGTGTACAGCAACACACAGATAGTTAATGATACACATAATGCAAAGGGTTATGAAGATGTTTCCCATCATAAATATATGATCTTAACATAGATGCTAAGAAAAATCTCATGAGAGAGAAACACTTAAAATCTCCAGTGCCATAAAGGCCATCTGTTGATCCTTTTTTGCTAGTGTTATCTGTGGCTCAGTAGTGTGTTGATACCCTTTATTTTGATGACTCCCGTGTAGGAGTTTGTAGTAGGTGTGTATGATTCCGAAGACTGTCTTGGGGCTGGTGCACCCGTTAATATTGAGAGTTGATCAGTCAGTATGTCTTTGATCCAGTTTTCTTCAGGTACATGCATTCCATCCCTGAGTCAGCCTTGTGATGATTGATGTCAAGGCCACCACGCTCAGCTGTGCTGTTGATGGCTGCTTTGGCCTCAAGAGTCTGTGCTATCTTATTGAACCTGGACGTCAGTGAACAGTTTCTCCAGTCAGTTAACATTTAACATCATTCCCTCAGGGTTGGTGGCCTTAGCTTTGGGTTTCAGGCCAGTGCTTATTACAGCTTTGACTGTGCACACTTTCCTGTGTAAGCCTACTCTGTCATGATTCAAGCTGTAATTTTGAGACATGTAGTACTTGCTGTTGTCCACCCCTTTTAAGGCTAAAGCAGACAGACTGGAGATTCTCAGCAGGAAGTAGTCATAGAATTTGGATTTTTGGTTCCCCCTCCATCTTGTATTTGCCTTCTGCCTAGAACTGCAATGTCCAACCAGATATGGACTTTCACTAGAAGGTGGATTCTCCCATCCTTCTCTCCAACACCCTCAAATCTAAGGAGATACTGGAGCTCATCTGGACAAAAGCTAAGCTGCCCCATGATACCACAATGAGTTGGAACTTATCTTTGCTGCAGCCTTCTGCTTTCCCTCTTTGGTGAATCTTCTTGCTTACAAAATGGTTGTTTGTCATAGAAAATGTACAGTACAACCCCAGTTTGATGGCTCCTGTCCCAAAGAGGCCAGACAAAATCTTGTGGCCACTGAAGGACTGATGTTTTTCATGTTTCACTGTTGCAGTCATCACGTTTGGGTTATCTCCTTGCAGTAGCTCTCGGTCGGCCTGATTATCAAAGTCTTGGGTCCTGCATTGGTTGCTGTCTCATCTTCCATGACGTCAGGTCGTCAGGGGTATAAAGCATGCAGCCGACACCATTACATCAGTCTTTCTTGCAGTGCGGTGCCCGAAGCAGAAGCAGTTCGCAAGTGCAGGTCGGCCGACACCTGAAATTTTCATTTTCGAGTTTCAGAGCTGAAGTCCTCAAGTAAAGCTAAGTATTCTGTTGGGGAAACTTTTTCTTGCTCTAAACCAATGTCAGTAAAAGTTGATAATTGTATTTCTTGTGGAAAGCAAATACCTCATAAAGATTTTCATTCGTACTGTATTTCTTGCCTAGGCCCTGACCGCGACGTACCTCGCTGTCGGTTTTGTGCCTTATTTAAACCACAAGCTATTCGTCGTCTGTATATTTTTGCTTCTAAATATTTTGGTACTTGGTTCAATTATCCAGATATGTCTTCGGTAAGCCACCCGACTACCGACATTCCAAAAAAACACAAAGATAAAGACAGAGGCAGGCCACCTAGGTCCAAAGCTGCCGACGACACTTCTAAGCTAGTCGCCAGTTCGCCGGTACTCAGTGAGGTGCTTTCGCAGACCTTGATACCCGCTACTTCAGATTCGCAGGCCTCTACTGGGACCCATTTGGAGTCTGCCGGAGTATGCCGTAAGATGCCAACTGTGGAACCTGCGGATGTCTCTACCTTGAATGGGTCCAGAGTCGCTGTGCAGGCACCAGCTTCTGAGGGTGTATTCAGGCCTACTGACTTGCATATTAAACCAACACAATCTTCTTCAAGGTCTAAAACTCGAACCATGACTAGGAAACTGACGCCCAGACCGCATGGTCAGGCCTCTATGCCTAAAAAAACAAATAAGAATGGCTGAAGACCTTATTACTTTAATCAGGGGAAGCCAACCTTCCCCCTCTAAGAGACCTAGAACTGAATTTGCTTATGATACTTCTGACCAGGATTCTGAAATTTCTGTCTCCTCTGATGACCAGGATTTACCCTTTCCGACCTATGAGGATTCTACTCCCTCTGCTTCTCCCCTAGAGGATTTTTCTTTTGGTGAAACCTTGCATACTCTTAGGGAGCATTTTCACTGGGAAAGCCAGGATTACTCTGATTCTAAAAAGAGGCTTAGAGATTTCTTACTCCTGCCCCAACACAGGCCTTTAGCTATCCCTTCTGTGCTGGGCATTGTTGACTATGTCTTTTCGGAATCTAGCTTGGCCCCTGACTCTTTACCTCCTGCTCCCAGGAAACCTGATAGATATTACAGGGTTCCTGATTCTCACAAGTTTCTTTTTAAAAATCCTACTGCGGATCCTGAGACCATTTCACAGGGACCCAAGGGCATTAAGGCTACTACTGCCAAAAATCCTACCTCCTCTGATAGAGATTCCAGAGCCGTGGATAGATGGGGTAAGAAGGTATACACCTCTGCAATCTTGGCCATCAGGGCCTTAAATTGCCAGTTTCAAAGTATCAGCAGCATATTATTAGATTGCTTAAACAGAAAATTATGTTGATTCCCGATTCTGCTGAAAATAAGGATTTACAGGATTTAATGCATTCTGCTGAAAAGGTTGGAAAGCATACTTTGCAATGTGGTTTTGATTCACTAGAGGCATCTTGCAGGGCTGGTGTCACCGGGTCTGTACTTAGAAGACATGCTTGACTTAAAGAGCAATCTTTGCCAGATCATGTTAAAACTAAATTGCTGGATGTTCCCTTAAATCAGGTCTGCCTGTTTGGCAACAAAGCAGAAGAAATTCTTAAAAATATGGAGGAAAAAGCTAAATCTATGCAAACTGTTGAAGATTTCTTACAAGTGCAGCCTTCAAGATTTAGTAGGCATTGGCCCTCAAAAAATTGGTCCTTTCCTGCCTCTTCAGGCCTTCTCAGTTCAAACCCAGAACCAGCAGAACACCCAGGCTTCAGTCCCAAGGTACGCACAGGACTAAGCAGTGGTGGGCTCCCACTTCCAAATCAGGGAGTAGTAAGACTCACCCCTGTGGTAAGCTGTCTCAATGACTTAACTTTAAAACGTCCAAGCACTTGTCAACTGACTGCTCCTTTATGGGGAAAGATTGCTCTGCAAGCAAAAAAAACTGGGAACCCATTACCCAGGACAAATGGGTTTTAAACATAGTTTCCCAAGGATACAGATTTCACTTCCACACGTTACCAACCCCAAAAGGTTGGCCAGATCTACCCCCAAATCATTGGGCAGAGGCTAAAAAGCAAGTACTCTCTCTCTTACGTTTAAAGGCTATTCAGACTGTACCAGAAGAAAAAAAGGGACAAGGTTTCTACTCAAGACTTTTCCTGGTACCTAGAAAAGACAACTCGTGGCATCCTATCCTGGACCTTTCTATCCTAGACAACTTTTTGGTAATTCCAAAATTCAAGATGCTAACTCTTCACCAGTTGCTTCCCATGATAGGCAAAGATGCCTGGTTGGCAACACTGGATTTAAAGGAAGCCCACCTGCACATCCCAATTAGGGAATCTTGCAGAAAATACCTACTCTTCAAAACAGGCTACATGCACTGTCAGTTCTCTGCACTGACCTTTGGCTTATCTACTGTGCCCAGGATATTCACAAAGTGCCTAGCTCAAGTCATTTCATTTTGCAGACAAAGAAATATTCAAATATACCCATACCTGGACGATTGTCTAATTCAGGCAGAAGGCCAGGACTTACTTCTGAATCATCTGGCATTTGTACAAAAGTTAACATGTCTGAGGGTACACCGTCAACGAAAAGAAATCACATCTGGTACCCTGTCAATAAATTATATTCCTGGGAGCAAGATTGAACACAACTTCCCAGATGGCTTTCCTCACACCAGAGAAACAAATTCATTTGACAACTTACTTCAAACTAATGGCCACAAAAACCCTGCTATCTGCAAGGCAACTACTGCAAGCCTTGGGGTTCATGGCCTCGTGCATTTTACTAATTTTATATGCAAGACTGCATATGAGGAAACTACAATGGTATCTAAAAAGCCTATGGTGTCAGCATTCTCAGGACCTAGAAGCAATGATTCCTATCATACCTTGCCTATGGTTAGAATTTCTTTGGTGGGCAGAGGCCTGCCACCAAAACAAGAGACTACCATTCACTCTACCCCTTGCCACCCAAACCCTAACAGACACATCCGTCTATGCATGGGGGGCTCACCTGGCAGGGAAGTGCATTCAGGGTAAATGGAACCCAAGTCAAATGCACCTGCATATCAGTCAAAAAGAAATAGCTGTACAGAATGCTCTGACAGCCTTCAAGGACCACATTCTTCGAGGACAATTAATGGTAAAGACGGACAACACCACTATTATGTGGTACATAAACAGGGGGGTACCCATTCTTGCCCCCTCAGAAGACTAGCCATGGCCCTGTGGAACACAGCCTTGAGCTGCCAAGTGCATCTACAGGCTCAGTTCCTGCCAGGAAAACTAAATACACTGGCAGACGAACTAAGCAGAAATCTCATGGACCCACACGAGTGGAAACTGGAACCAAAGACTTTCAACATGTTGATCAACAAATGGGGGAGCCCAGATATAGACCTGTTTGCCTCCCCCCAGAACTACCAATTGGACAAATTGTGCACAGGGACTCCCCACAAACAAGCTTGGAAAGTGAATGCTCTGTCCTTCAGCTGGAAAAATCAGTTTATGCCTTTCCTCTTCTGCCTCTCCTCTCCAAAGTGCTAGTAAAGATCAAACAGGACAAACCAAGGATGATACTGATTGCACCAGACTGGCCACGCCAACACTAGTACCTCCTCTTGCGCAGTGTGTCACAGGTAGCCCCATGGCACCTGCCTCAGACCCCTACCCTGCTGTCACAGCAAGAGAGCCAGATTTTGCACCCCCACCTTCAAACCCTGAACCTGGCAGCCTGGCTAATTACCTAATCTCTCCATTACCATCCCTCAGTAAACAAGTGTTGGATGTCATTCTGGAGGCAAGGAGGCCTAGTACTAGAAAATGTTATGCTGAAAAATGGAAAAGATTCTGTGCCTGCAACCAAACTCAAGGGATGGCCACAGCAGCGTCCAATTTACCTCAGATTCTTCAATACTTAACTGAGATGCTTCACAAGGTGCCTTTCCTTTTCCTCCATCAAAATTCATGCCTCAGCCATTTCAGCTCGTTACAACATGGAACCACCCCTCTTTTCTTACCCACTGCTCAAGCAGTTCCTCAGAGGGGCCAAAAACTTAAGACCACCCAGGAGAGCCCCAAATCCAGCCTGGGACCAGGAGGCCTAGTACTAGAAAATGTTATGCTGAAAAATGGAAAAGATTCTGTGCCTGCAACCAAACTCAAGGGATGGTCACAGCAGCACCCAATTTACGCCAGATTCTTCAATACTTAACTGAGATGCTTCACAAGGTGCCTTTCCTTTTCCTCCATCAAAATTCATGCCTCAGCCATTTCAGCTCGTTACAACATGGAACCACCCCTCTTTTCTTACCCACTGCTCAAGCAGTTCTTCAGAGGGGCCAAAAACTTAAGACCACCCAGGAGAGCCCCAACTCCAGCCTGGGATCTTAACTTTGTAGAGTTAAAATTACTTTCTTGGAAAACAGTTTTCCTTTTAGCAATCACTTCAGCAAGAAGGGTATCTGAATTACAGGCTCTTATGGCAGTGGAGCCTTTCATCATCTTTCATTCGAACATGGTGTCCCTCAGGACCAATCCCCCTTTCATGCCCAAGGTGGTATCCGGTGTGGCTCTTAATCAGTCCATTCGTTTGCCAACCTTCTTTTCTAATCCACAGAACAAAGGAGAATGGATACTGCACTCTCCTTAGATGTGCACAGACAACTTGGATATTACTTGGACAGGACTAAACCTCAAAGGAAATCTGAACAACTTCTGGTGGCATTTGCTGTAGGGGCAGAAGGGAAGGCTATTTCAAAGCAAACCATTTCTAAATGGATAGGCAATTGCATTTATTTCTGCAATAAGCACCATGGAAAATCTATCCCACAGGGGATTAGACCTCATTCAACCAAAGCTGCATCTACCACAACAGCCTTTCTCAGAGGTGGCCCTACCAGAGACATCCTAGAAGCTGCTACCTGGAGTTCTGTACATACTTTCACCAAGCATTACCATTTACCAATTTTCTCTAAATCCAGAGCTGTCTTTGCCACTGCAATCCTGTAGGGCCTTACAGCTGGTCCTAATGCTATCTAAATTCCTCCTCCCATACTTAACTTTGGGAATCTACCCAAATGTGATGACTGCAACAGTGAAACATGAAGAACATAGTACAGTTGTGTACACTTACCATAAATGTAGATGTTAGCGTGTATTCACTGTTGCAGTCCTGGTTACCTATATATATATATATATATATACACACACACACACACACACACACACACACACACACACACACACACACACACACACACACACACATTTAATTGCTTCCCATTAAGGGGGGCACCTGACATCTGGGGCAAGAAAAACTGATGAAATGGTGTCGGCTGCATGCTTTATACCCCTGATGACCTGACGTCACGGAAGATGAGACCGCAACTGACGCAGGACCCAAGACTTTGATAATCAGGCCGACTGAGGGCTAATGCAAGCAGATAACCCAAATGTAATGACTGCAACAGTGAATACACTCTAACATCTACATTTGTGGTAAGTGTACACAACTGTACTTTCTAGTGGGTCACGATCTCTGCTGCTCTTAAGAATCTCCCTGCACCTCAGGGCTGTCTATTTTTCTAATAGAGACTTGTGTATAATAGATAGACTATGGCTCTTCCACTCACCACTTTCTCCTAAATGACATGGTACACATGTTTGGTTCAAGAGTGAACAAACTGATGAAACTTCATGCACTTTTTTCTCCAGCTTATCAAAAATGCATACCAGAGCTAGATTCCCTTTATAGTGCAAGTCGGTATCTTACAGTATCCATAAGATAATCCATAGCAGCAAGATAATCCATTTCAGCAACCTGTCTTCTCAAATCTCTGTTGTATGCATCAGATGTCATCACTAATCTCAACAATATTGTCAAGTCCAAACTTGATTCTTGCTACAATAAAATATCAAGATTCACCACATATTCATCTTGTAAAATCTACCACTGCACAGCTTTAAAGGACCAAAATTGACGAACTCCCAAATCAGGTAACCTAGTCTCAATTCACTACTGCCCACAAACTTGTCTACAAGCCAGATAGTTGCTCCTCTTTAAAAAGCATGTTATTACCATGCAGCAACAACAGAACATTTCATATCAATAACAAATCTCTTCTAGCTGTAAGTAACTCAAAAAACTCTGCTGGAAACTCACTGTATCCTCACTGTGTCTCAAAATTGTGGAACTCTATCCCACTAGAGTTGAAGCTTACAGAAAACAACAAATGCTTTAAAAGTCTACCAAAACCACATCTGCAAGGCTCTTGGCTCTTTTTCTACACCCGGATAATTTCCAATCCGTAAGAAAATACAAGCTGCAGTACCTCTGACAAAACAATAGCTGGTCTGTACTAAATCCCAACATTGTGATTGTTACACTTTCCCCTTCTACTATTGTAAAAATTTAATGGATTAGATTTAGTAACTGCCTACTCTGACTTAATTCTTGTTCATCATCGTAGCATGACTTACTAATTTCAGCCCAAATGTCAGTCTTTTTCTTCTCGTTTTTATTTATATTTCTTTCTGCTGCAACCTTATGGAAATGTGCAGCTTATCTCTTTTCACTTTTTCCTATACTCACAAATCGTATGGTGCAAGGTTAGCCTTAATAATCTGTTACAGCTAATTATGTATGCAAAAATATATATGTAACCAAGATGAAAATATATGCAATATGTAAAATGAAATGTACTGTATATTTCATGTGTATGTATGCATGCGAATATTGGAGCTTTTCTCAATGGCCTCCACTGAAAAAAGGGTATCTATCCCAGTTGGACATTTCCAGGTAACAAAATAAATAATAATAATAATAAAAAAAAAAAACTTTAGTGAACCTGACCATACATCTTCCACACAGCACTGTGTATAGTTTAGCAAGGATAGTGAGTAAGGAACTGACTGGTTGTTGCTATGATTGGCTCTGTCAGACTAATTTTGCTGAAAGCACCAAGGCTAAATTCATGATGATCAGTTTGACGGAATCTTACTGTTTGGACCCACTATGAAAGCTGAATTGGTTAAGTAGGAAAGTGAGGGCAGTACACTGTTTAAGTAGTTCCAGACTCCGCAGTGTTCAATGTTTGGGAATCAGCAGAGCTTCTTAATCAGCCTTTGTTTTGATACTCCCCTGTTAGGATATTAGTTATCTGTGCTAGCGTGACTGGCTGAAGTTTTGTAAATGCCCCTGTGTTATGTACAGTATGCCAGTGTGACTGGCTATAATTTTGTAAATAAGTTTGTTTTTTTTGATTGTTACTTTGATTTATGTAAGATGTTTGAATCAGACAGTGATGTTCTTCATCTCACATTGCTGCAGTCCTGACACCAGGGTAGTCCGCTGTCCCAGTCGGCCCGAATACCAAAGTATTAGGCTGACGTCGGTCAAGGCGCATTAGTCTGACGTCAGGACATCAGGGTACAAATGCGCATGACCGACGTCATTTCCTCAGTCTTTTTTGCCGCATGGTCCGATGCAGAAGCAGTTTTGCAAGTGCAGGTTGGCGTTCTGAGATTTTCCGAAGTCGGAGTTTCAGACCGAATCCAAGTTGGCTAAGTACCCCGTTGGGGAATATTTTGGTTTTTTCTTGCCTCAGTATTTTACCGGATGTCAGAAAAAGTGAATAACTGTATTTCTTGTGGGAAACAGATACCTCATAGGGATTACCATACCTTGTGTATACCTTGCTTAGGGCCTGAGCACGACGTGGTTGGCTGTCGCTCTTGTGCTAGATTTAACAAACGCACTATAAAGAGAAGATTAGATTGTGCCAGGTTAGTTTTTGGGAAGCGGTGTAATTATAAAATGCCGTCGGATGCTCCGACGCCCGCTTCATCAAAAAAGCGCAAGGACAAAACAGCAAAGCCTAGGCTGGAAGAACCGTCTGTACCGGACCTCGGTTCTTTAGAGGGCTCGGTGGAGCCAGAGGTTCAGCCAGAAATTTCTTTGGAATCCCAGGGAGAGACTTTATTGCTGCAAGATGTGACCTCTCAGGAGGTAGGCCAGGCGGAAGGGGCTTCTCAGGTAGCTGTTCTTCCCTCCCTTCCTAAGGTGGTTAGGCCCTCCCCTGCTGTTTCCAAGGCTTCTCCCAGGGGCAGGCCAGGTTTTGTTTCAGGTGTTACCCCTAGTTCTTCAGGGTCTGTACCTAAGAAGCATATGCTTAAGATGGCAGAAGATTTGATTACAATGATTAGAGGTTCTATGCCCCCTCCTGATAAGAGGCCTAGGGTGGAACCTGAGCTTGGGAGTTTTGAGCAGTGTTCGGAT
This sequence comes from Protopterus annectens, assembly GCF_019279795.1. Taxonomy (NCBI): domain Eukaryota; kingdom Metazoa; phylum Chordata; order Ceratodontiformes; family Protopteridae; genus Protopterus; species Protopterus annectens. The sequence goes on from NC_056725.1 coordinate 1,985,885,574, forward strand.
GCTTCTGAGTCTTGGCTGAAGACTTGCAGGAGTATTCCCCTTACTCTGATTCTGATGTAGATGATTCTACTCCTTCTGCTTCTTCCCCTGAGGATTTTTCATTTTCAGAGACTCTTCATTCCATGACGGAGCATTTTAAATGGGAAGGTCAGGATTTCTCTGATTCCAGGAAAAGGCTGAGGGAATTTTTGTTTCTACCCCAGCATAGGCCTTTAGCTATACCTCCTGTTCTAGATGTGGTGGAGGATGTTTTTGCAGAGGCTTCTCTGAACCCTGATTCTTTGCCTCCTGCTCCAGTTAAACCGGATAGATATTATAGGGTGCCTGAAGCTCATAAGTATCTTTTTAAGAGTCCTAGGGCAGACCCAGAAACTGTTTCACAGGGGCCTAAAGGTGTTAAGGCTTCTGTTGTTAAAAATCCTGTTCCTCCAGATAAAGAGGCAAGGGCTTTGGATAGATGGGGCAAGAAAGTGTATACTTCTTCCACTTTGGCCATGAGAGCTTTGAATTGCCAGTTTCATATGTTGAAATACCAAAATTATCTCCTTTCACAATTAAAGTCTAAGGTAGATGCTTTGGCGGAAGGTATTGAGTGTAAAGAGTTGCAGGATTTAGTTCATGTTTCTGAACAGGTGGGTAAGCATTCTTTGCAATGTGGTTTTGATGCTGTGCAGGCCTCTTGAGGGTGGCTGCCACTGGTTCGGTTCTTCGAGCACGCCTGGCTGAGGGATCAAAATTTAGCTGAGCATGTGAAGACAAGGATTTTAGATGCTCCTTTACAATCTGATGTGTTGTTTGGTTCGCCTGTGGAAGCAGTTCTAAAGAAAATGGAAGACAAGGCTAAGTCTATGCAGACTGTTAAAGATTTTTTGCAGGTTCAGCCTCCGAAGTTTAGTAGAAATTGGCCTACCAAGGGGTGGACATATCCTGCTTATGATTCCCAGTCTAGGGGTAGGTCTAGGCGTGGTAGGGGCAGAGCTCAAGGTTCTTTTAGGCCTAGAACAGGAGTTCACCTGCTCAGCCTTCTGGTGAGGGCAGGGGTCAGTCCTTTCGTAAACAGACCCAATGACCTGCCTTTTCAGCTGCCGGAATCTTCTCGTCTGGCAGCACCTTTGGGAGGAAGGTTAGCACTTTTCAAAGAAAACTGGAGTTTAATTACCCAAGACAGATGGGTATTGGATATCATTCACCACGGTTACAGGTTTTATTTCCATACCTTGCCTCCTTTCAAAGGCATGCCAGACATTCCTCCTCAACAAAGGAAAGAGGCTCACAAGCAAATTTCTCTGTTACTCCACATAGGGGCCATTCAGCGGTTCCTGTGCCAGAAAGGGGCCTAGGATTTTATTCTCGCCTGTTCCTAGTACCAAAAAAGGGGAACACGTGGAGACCAATTTTGGATCTATCTATCCTCAACACTTATCTGGACATTCCCAAGTTCAAAATGTTGACGTTACAACAGCTTTTACCTCTGCTGGGCAAAGATCACTGGATGGTAACTTTGGATCTCAAGGAAGCTTACCTTCATGTTCCTATCAGACTAATTTGCAGAAAGTATCTGCGTTTTCGAGCTGGGAATTCTCATTATCAGTTCTCTGCATTGCCCTTTGGCTTATCTACTGCGCCCAGAGTATTCACAAATGTTCTGGCTCCAGTGATAGCTTTCTTCAGGCTAAAAGGAATACAAATCTATCCTTATTTGGATGACTGCCTGATTCTGGCTCAAGGAAGGGACGTTCTTCTTCGGCATTTGGAATATGTGATAGCAGTGCTAAGATGCCTAGGGTATTCTGTGAACGAAATAAAGTCCAGTCTAGTACCCTCTCAAGACATGTGCTTTCTGGGTGTGAGACTGAATACAGCAACCCAGATGGCCTTTTAACCCTGGACAAACAAAAGAATCTTTCTCTTTACTTCCATCAACTATCTCATCAGTCCGGGCTGACTGCAAGGACAGTCCTTCAAGCCTTAGGGTTCATGGCATCTTGTATTCTGGTGCTTCCCAATGCCAAACTGCATATGAGGAAGCTGCAATGGTATCTCAAAAATGTATGGACACAGCACTGCCAGGATTTGGACACTGTCATTCAAATAATTCCTTGCATTCAGAAGGAATTTTTGTGGTGGGCTCAGGAATGTCACCTAAACAAGGGACTCTCTGTGACCCGGCCAGAGGCGAGTCAGATTCTAACGACAGATGCCTCAGACACAGCTTGGGAGCTCATCTGAATGGAAAGTGGATACAAGACAAGTGGCCTGCCAGACTGCAGCATCTACATATCAACATGAAGGAGATGTTAGCAGTCCAGTTTGCATTACTGGCTTTCAAGGATTTACTTCTTCCAGGGCAGGTGTTGATTCTAACAGACAACACAACTGTCATGTGGTACATCAACAAACAAGGGGAACACATTCTTATCCTCTATGCAGGCAAGCAATGATTTTGTGGGAGACTGCGTTAAGCTTGCAACTGAATCTTCAAGCAAGGTTTCTGCCAGGAGCACAGAACTCCTTAGCGGATGTGTTAAGCAGGCAAATCATGGATCCCCACGAGTGGAAACTGGATCTTCATGTATTTCAGACATTGGCAGTGTCATGGGGAACTCCAGACATAGATCTGTTCGCTTCTCCACTAAACCACCAGCTGCCAAAGTTTTGCACGACAAGGTTTCATCCCACAGCCTGGAAAGTGGATGCTCTTTCTTTCAGTTGGAAAAATCTTCATGTGTATGCCTTTCCACCTTTGCCTCTCCTCCCAAAGGTACTTCTAAAGGTCAGACAAGACAAGCCAAGGATGATTTTAATAGCTCCAGATTGGCCTCGGCAGCACTGGTACCCATTGCTGAGGAGTCTGGTAAGGAAGCCTCCATGGCCCTTACCTTTGATTCCACACCTATTGTCTCAGAAGGACGGGCATCTACTCAATGTCAAGCTTCACTCTCTTCATCTAACAGCCTGGCATATTCTGTTTTGAACCATAGCAGGTCTCAGCTTCCTCAACAAGTTTTGAATGTGATTATGGAAGCCAGAAGACCTAGTACAAGGAAAGTGTACGCAGGAAAATGGAAGAGATTTTCATTTTGGAGTGCAGCAAAGGATTTGGATGTTTCTGAGCCAAATTTGAGTGTGGCTCTTCAATATCTTACTGAGTTATTGGACAAAGGTTTGTCTTTCTCTTCCATTAAGATTCATGCTGCAGCAATTTCAGCTCACTATGATTGTGACCCACCATTGTTTTCTCATCCTTTGTTCAAGCAATTTCTTAGAGGGCAAAGAATATAAGACCCCACGTAGAGCTCCTACTCCTGCTTGGGACCTCAATTTTGTGTTGGAGAAACTCACTCTACAACCTTTTGAGCCTGCAGCTACTGCTGAATTGAAATATTTGTCATGGAAGACTGCTTTTTTGTTAGCCATTACCTCTGCAAGAAGGGTGTCTGAATTGCAGGCCCTTATGGCGGTTGAGCCTTTCCTGATTTTTCATAAGGATAGGGTATCTTTACATACTAATCCTTCCTTTATGCCTAAAGTGGTTTCTAGTGTGGCTTTAAACCAAACTATTCATTTGCCTACCTTTTATGCAAATCCCCAAAATAAGGGGGAAAAGATTTTGCACACTTTAGATATACACAGGCAATTACGTTATTATTTAAGCAGGACTAAGGATTTTAGGCAGTCTCAGCAGTTGTTTGTTTCATTTGCTTTGAGTTCTTAGGGTAAGCCTGTGTCAAAACAAACTATTTCTAAGTGGATTGGGTTTTGCATTACTTTCTGTTACTCCCATCATGGCAAGGAGATTCCAGCTGGGATTAGGCCTCATTCCACTAGGGCTACTGCCACTTCAACAGCATTTCTAAGGGGGGTGGCAACTAAGGATATTTTGGAGGCTGCTACTTGGAGTTCAGTGCATACTTTCTCTAAGCATTACCACCTTCCTCTCTACTCTAAATCTAGGGCTGGTTTTGCCACTGCTATTTTACAGGGCATGTTGTCAGCTCCTGCTTCTTTGTGATTTGCCATCCTCCCTTACCTCTGCTTTGGGATTCTACCCAAGTGTCAGGACTGCAGCAATGTGAGATGAAGAACATAGTACAGTTTTGTACCTACCATAAATGTAGATGTTCGAAGATCCACATTGCTGCAGTCCAATTTACCCTCCCTCCTTCCCTCTGTGTTTAGGGGTGGTTGTGTGGGTGGGATTGTACCTTTCTGACTTTGTATATATTGTACATATATTTGGTACAGGGGTGTTTGGTGTGTTGTTGTTTTTTGGTTTGGCCTTATCTTTTTAGGGTCTTCTGACATCTGGGGCAAGAAAAGACTGAGGAAATGACGTCGGTCATGCGCATTTGTACCCTGACGTCCTGACGTCAGACTAATGCGCCTTGACCGACGTCAGCCTAATACTTTGGTATTCGGGCCGACTGGGACAGCGGACTACCCTGGTGTCAGGACTGCAGCAATGTGGATCTTCGAACATCTACATTTATGGTAGGTACAAAACTGTACTTTCTTCTGGCTGACCAAATGTACATCTTTTTAAAAAAATGAACTCTAAATGTGGGTTATGCTAGTCAGTTGACCCAGATGTGATGTCATCACGTGCCAGTGCTGAAAGGAATATAATCTCCACAACAGCCATTTTGTTTACTTTTTAAAGTCTGAAATGAGAGAGTAGAATTCTCATAACAGCTTTCTGTGACTTTTGATATATTCTACTATAAAAGAAGATTTTGAGTCCGTTAAAGTTCAGTAGGTGCTTTAGTAGTTGCAGTTGTTTCCAGAGTAGTCCAGTGGGTAATTCTTCTGTTCCAAAGGGTCAGCCACAGGACGCTGTTTTCCAGATCAGAAGTTATCAGTCAGTTTGTTTTCCAGAACTGTTCAGCAATAATAGTAGGAGTTGTTATCCCAGTCACTGAGGACCAGACAACAGCCTGAAGAGTGGGCATAAATTCTTATCTTGCCTGGCAGAAGTAAGAGTATCATCTTGCCTTGCTGAATTAATTAGATTAGACAGGGGCAGTTCATCTTTAGATGGTTAAGAAACTATAGTTAGATAGTTACCGTTTTTCTACAATCTGTGTTAAATCTATCCAACAGTGTAATTTTCATAATCCCTGTGTGTGAAACTCTGTGGTTTATTATAATCGGTTATTTAGTGTATATATGTTCAAAATCATTTTATTTATTAAATATTTTACTACCTTCTATTGTGACTGGTTATTTAGAACATACTTTTAGTAACCTGAAAGTGTTTATGCTTATTGTGATAACACCAGGGCTACTCCAAAAAGCCTTACTGATTGGATTACATGCTCGCATTTATATCAATATTTAATTTACCCGATATAATTGAACACCACTTTTGAAGTGTAGTTTGGTATTTGACTGGTGGCAGCAGTTGCCTTGTAATTTGGGAAAGAGGACATAGCAGGTAATCCTGTGCCAGTCTTTCCTAAAAATATTTGTATGTATGAATATCAAATATTAGTGTGCCAAATGCCTAGAACTGGGACACAGTTTTCTGCAGTGGTTAATTTGAAGACTTATTTGGGGACCTGGAGTGAAGCATATAGTCCATTCCCAGGTTTGGAGCCTATTCCTGGTGTACTCTTGGGGGGACAGAGTGTATTTTTATCTCTGCTTTCAGTGAGACTCCCTTACCAGCAACAGTGGTGAGGGCTGAGTCATCTTAGTTATTGCCCTGCATTTTAAGTGGGGTCTTCATACTCCCAGTCTTGCTGTTGGACTGCCTGTAAAAGCTGAGCAGGAAGCATTTGAGAATGAGAGCAGTATGCTAAGTTTATGGTGAAATTCAAGGTTCCTTGGTGTCTGTGAGCCTGTACCACCTTTGGGTTTGGTACTCCTAACAGAATACCTTTCAAGGTTCTAGCAAGAGCCACAGAAGATGTGACAACTTCCAGAACAGTTGAGCTGCTGAAGATGAGGTTTTCAGCAGAAAAAAATAGGGCACCACAGTTGTCCTCCTTCAGGAGGACAGCAAGCCCCACTGCTCCCGCTGGAACCTTTTGAGTCTTCTTTCCCTCCAGTGACCTTCATAGGTGGTGGTCATGTGTGACAGGTGTGTCAAGGTCATAATATCCTGAGGGTGTTATGATCACTGCCAAATCAGAGTCTGTCTTTTTCTCTCAGATGTCACACCCATCAAAAAGCAATGGCCATGTTAGAGCCATATGGTCCACTTGTAAAAGGAGCCATTCAGCAGGCTTCACCAGAGCAGAAAGGAACAGGCTTTCACTCAAGGATGTTGTTCATGTTTCACTGTTGCAGTCATCAAATTTGGGTTATCTGCCTGCAGGTAGCCCTCTGCCGGCCTGAATACCAGAGTCTTGGGATTTCTGCATCGGATGCTGTTGCTTCTTCCATGGGGTATAAGACATGCAGCTGATGCCATTACATCAGTCTTTCTTGCCATGTGGTTCCCGAAGTAGAAGCACGCGCAAGTGCCAGTCGGCCGACTCCTGAAATTTTCGTTTTCGAGTTTCAGACCTGAAGTCTTAAAAAAGATAAGTACCCCGTTGGGGATCCTTTTTTCTTGCTCTAATCAATGTCGGAAAAAAATAATAATTGTCTTGCCTGTGGAAAGCAAATACCTCATAGAAATTTTCATTCTTACTGTGTCACCTGTTTAGGCAAAGACCACAACGTCCCTCACTGGTGGTTTTGTGCCTTGTTCAACCCCCGAACTATCCGTCGGGCAGTTTTTGTAGCTAAATACTTTCGCTCTCGATCTCCATACTATGAAATGGGGTCGGTAAGCCATCCAACTACAGATGATCTGAAAAATGGAAGGATAAAGACAGAGACAGACCGCATAGGTCCATTAAGCTAGTCTCCAGTCCGCAGATACTCATTGAGGTGGTTTCGCAGCCTATGATACCCACTTCTACAGATTCGCAGGCCTCTACTGAGACCCATTCGGAGTCCAGTATGCCACGAGATGCTTCTTCGACTATGGAACCTGCGGATGTCTCTACCTTTGATAGGTCCGGAGCTGCTGTGCAGGCACCGGCATCTGAGGGTTTATTCAGGCCTACAGATTTTCATATTAAACAAACGACTTCATTTCAAGTAAAAAAAATATTGAATTTCTCTGGCCTAAAGTTTGCACTACACCTAGGAAACCGATGACTAAAGCACATTCTCAGGCCAACAGGCCTCAAAAACAAATGATTAGAATGGCTGAAGACCTTGTTACCTTTATTAGGGGAAGCCAGCCTTCCCCCTCAAAGAGAACTAGAACTGATTTTCCTTCTGATTCTTCTGATGAGGAATCTGATATCTCTGTTCCTTTTGACTACCAGGACATACCCTTATGTACCTATGAGGATTCTGATGCAGAGGATTCCATTCCCTCTGCTTCCCCTCCAGAAGATTTTTCTTTTGGTGAAACCCTGCATACCCTTAGGGAGCATTTCCAGTGGGAAAGCCAGGACTACTCTCAGTCCAAAAAGAGACTCGGGGAATTTTTAAACCTGCCTCAGCACAGGCCTCTATCTATCCCTCCTGTTCTGGAGATTGTAGATGATAATTTCTTGGAATCAAGCCTTACCCCAGATACTTTGCCTCCAGCTCCCAGGAAACCTGACAGGTACTATAGAGTACCTAACTCTCAAATTCCTTTTCAAGAATCCTACTGCATCTCCAGAGACCATTTCCCAAGGACCAAAAGGCATTAAGGCTACCACTGCTAAGAATCCTACTCCTTCTGACAGGGATTCTAGGGCTTTAGACAGATGGGGTAAGAAGGTGTACACCTCTGCTACTCTGGCCATTAGGGCTTTAAATTGCCAGTTTCACATAAAGTGTCAGCAGCATATTATGGGGCTAATTAAACAAAAAAATGTTGATTCCTGACTGTGCAGAACACAAAGATTTACAAGAGTTAATGCATTCTGCTGATCAAGTTGGTAAACGTACTTTGCAGTGTGGTTTTGATGCTTTAGAAGCATCTTGTAGGACTGCTGTCACTGGGTCTGTTCTTAGAAGGCATGCTTGGCGTAAGGAAGAAAACTTGCCAGATCATGTCAAAGTAAAATTACTGGATGCACCCTTAAACCATGAGCGCCTGTTTGGCAGTAAAGCAGAAGTTCTCAAAAGGATGGAGGAGAAAGCTAAATCTGTGCAAACTGTTAAAGATTTCTTACAAGTACAACCACCTAGATTCAGTGGCATTGGCCTTCAAAGAACTGGTCCTTTCCAGTCCCTTCCAGGCCTTCAGTCCAAACCCAGGGGCAGCAGACCCCCAAGACTTCAGTCTCAGGTTATGCACAGATCTAAGCAGTGGGGTGCTCCCACGTCCAAAACAGGGAGTAGTAAGCCTCCCCCCTAGGGTAAACTTGCACAATGACTTATCCTTAACTCCCCCAAGCCTTGCTCAAGTACTTGCACCTTTAGGAGGGAAAACTCGCCCTGCAAGCAAAAAACTGGGAATACATTACCCAAGACAAATGGGTTTTAAACATTGTTTCCCGAGGATACAGATTCCACTTTCACTCACTCCCAACTCTAAGTGGATGGCCAGACATCCCCCCAAACCAGCGGGCGGAGTCCCAAAAGCAAGTACTTTCTATCCTCAGCATCTAGGCTATTCAGCCTGTCCCAGCAGAACAAAGGGGACAAGGATTTTATTCAAGACTGTTCCTGGTTCCCAGAAAAGAAAACTCCTGGTGTTCTATCCTGGATTTATCTATTCTCAACACCTTTCTGGTGGATCCACATTTCAAAATGCTAACTCTCCAGCAGCTGCTTCATATGCTAGACAAGTATGCCTGGCTGGCAACCCTAGACTTAAAAGAAGCTTACCTGCACATCCCCATAAGGGAGTCTTGCAGGAAATACCTTCGCTTCAGGGCAGGCTCTATGCACCATCAGTTCTCTGCACTTCCCTTTGGCTTATCTACTGCGCCCAGGGTATTCACAAAGTGCCTAGCTCCAGCCATTGCTTTTTGCCGGCAGAGAAGTATTCAGATTTACACATACTTGGACGATTGCCTGATTCAGGCAGAAAGTCAGGACTTGCTACTACAGCACCTGGCATTTGTAAAGGGACTTCTTACTTCCCTGAGGTACACCATCAGTGAAAATAAATCACACCTAGTACCCTGCCAACAGATTATATTCCTGGGAGCAAGCTTGAACACAGCTTCCCAGATGGCATTCCTCACTCCAGAGAAACAAATTCATTTGACACCTTACTTCAACCTACTGGCCACAAAAACCCAGCTATCTGCAAGGAAAATACTGCATGCTCTGGGGTTCATGGCCTCTTGCATTTTGTTAATTCCATATGCAAAACTGCATATGAGGAAACTTCAATGGTATCTAAAAAGTCTATGGTGTCAACATTATCAGGACCTGGAAACAGTAATTCCTATCATTCCCTGTCTAAGGGCAGAGTTCCTTTGGTGGGCAGAGGCCTGCAACCACAGCAAGGGACTCTCTCACTCTACACCCTGCCGCCCAAACCCTAACAACAGATGCATCAGACTATGCATGGGAGGCTCACTTGGCAGGGCAGTGCATTCAGGGCAAATGGAACCTGGGACAGATGCACCTGCATATCAACCAAAAAGAAAAAGACAGAGAACACCACAGTTATGTGGTACATAAACAAGCAGGGGGGAACACATTCCTACCCTCCCTGCAGATTAGCCATGGCTCTGTGGAACACAGCCTTGAGCAACCAAGTGCACCTACAAGCTCAATTCCTGCCAGGCAAACTAAATTCACACAAATGGAAACTGGAACCCAAAATATTCAAGCTTTTGGGGAACAGATGGACACCAGAGTTGGACCTGTTTGCTTCCCGTCAGAACTATCAATTGAACAGATACTGCACCAGAACTCCCCACAGCCAAGCTTGGAAGGTGGATACCCTGTCCTTTTCCTTGGAAAGCATCTCAGTCTATGCCTTTCCCCCTCTGCCTCTCCTCTCAAAGGTTCTATTAAAGATCAAATGGGACGAGCCAAGGACAATCCTGATTGCACCAGACTGGCCACGCCAGCACTGGTATCATCTTTTGCGCAGTCTGACAGTGCTACAGCCATGGCACCTGCCTCAGATCCCTTCCCTGCTATCCCAGCAGGGGGGCCAAATTCTGCATGCTCAGCTTCAGACCCTGCACCCCTTGCAGCCTGGACAGTCCCCCGAACTCGCCTCTAGCAACCCTCAGTAAGCAGGTGCTGGATGTCATTCTTGAGGCAAGGAGGCCTATTACTAGAAAATCCTATTCAGAAAAGTGGAAAAAGTAACTGTTCCTGGAGCCAGTCTCAAGGGATGGGCACAACTGTGCCCAGCTTACCTCATGTACTAGATTGCTTAACAGAAATGCTCCACAAGGGCATATCCTTCTCTTCAATTAACATTCATGCCTCGGCCATCTCAGCTCCTTATAATACTGAGCCACCCAACCTCTCTCATCCTCTGGTAAAACAGTTCCTTAGAGGGGCCAAAAATTTAAGACCACCCTAGAAGAGCTCCCACTCCAGCCTGGGACCTTAACTTTGTATTGGAAGAACTTACACTTCCTCCCTTTGAACTGGCTGCTACAGCAGAGTTGAAATTCCTCTCATGGAAAACATCTTTACTTCTAGCCATCACTTCAGCAAGAAGAGTGTCTGAACTGCAGGCCCTTATGGCAGTGGAACCCTTCATTATCTTCCATGCGGACAGGGTTTCCCTTGGGACTAAACCATCTTTTATGTCCAAGGTGGTGTCTAGTGTGGCTTTAAATCAGTCCATTCATTTGCCTACTTTTTTTCCCTAATCCTCAAAATAAAGGGGAAAGGATACTGCATTCTCTAGATGTGCACAGACAGCTTAGATTCTGTTTGGACAGGACTAAGCCTCTCAGAAAATCTGACCAGCTGCTAGTCAGCTTTGCTGCAGGGGCAGACGGGAGGGCCATTTCAAAGCAAACCATATCTAAATGGATAACACACTGCATCCATTTCTGCTACAAGCACCATGGAAAACCTACCTCACGGGGGATAAGAACACATTCCGCTAGGGCTACATCTACCTCTACTGCATTTCTCAGAGGAGTCCCTACCAGAGACATCCTGGAAGCTGCAACCTGGAGCTCTGTACACACTTTCACCAAGCATTACCACTTGCCTATCTTTTCTAAATCCACAGCTGGATTTGCCACAGCAGTCTTACAGGGCCTGATTGTCAGGCCCAATGCTTCTTAATCTACCTTCACCCTTCCTTTGCTTTGGGAATCAACCCAAATGTGATGACTGCAACAGTGAAGCACGAAGGACATAGTATAGTTGTGTACGCTTACCATAAATGTAGATGTTCTAGTGTGTTCACTGTTACAGTCCTGGTTACGCTCCCTCCAGCCCCCGGATTGTCTTTGCTTTCACCTATTCTTTTTGGTTTGGCATATCTTGTACTATGTGTATTTGCTTTTTGCTGGAGGTGTTCCACATGATATAATTGCTTCCTATTTTGGGGGCACCTGACATATGGGGCAAGAAAAACTTATGTAATGGCATCTGCTGTATGTTTTATAACCCTGACGACCTGATGATATGGAAGAAGCGACATCATCCGATACAGAAATCCTAAGACTCTGGTATTCAGGCTGGCTGAGGGCCTGCAGGCAGATAACCCAAATGTGATGACTGCAACAGTAAATACACTCGCACATCTACATTTATGGTAAGTGTACTGTACTTATTTCCTCAAAAAAAAAAATGTCCTCAGGCCTATTTTTGAATTGAGTGGTCTAAATAGATCACCAGATATCTCTCTGCATGGTTTAAGTGCAGTCTATCCTTCGCTGTCTGAATCACCAGGATCTGAACCTACACATCAAGATTGGCAGGAGTTTGAGGTTTCTTCATTTCCAGATTGGAGCCAGTCATTTTCCGTTTCAGACATCTCCATTTAATCTCCCCACAGCCTCCCAGAGTGTTCAGCAAATACATGCTGGTAGTGGCAGCAGCGGGACTGCAGGGTGTTTTCTTATCTGAATGCCTACCTTCCTGTCAGGGACCACTGTTTTTTAATTTTAATATATGTTTATATAATTGAGGCTATTGTTTTGAGAGAATTTATGTACAGCTTGCATAAACTTTGATTTTTGGTCAAAAAAGTTTTACTGTAGGGACATGCAGGAACGTGTCAGCATTAACAGTTATGCTCACTTCATGACAACCTACTTGGCATTTTCCTTTTTGTCAGTGCGTTAAGTATTTGAACAAGGTTCTGACAAGGAATGTGTGTTCTTCCCTGTCCCTTCATAAAAAAAAAAAAATAAATAATAAGTACAAGCAAAGTTAGGTAAGTGTGCTGCTTGTGAACATTCTGCAATAATTTACCTTTTGACTGACTTGTTCTGACAACTGTTAACCACTTTTGGTACCTCTTCCTTGGCTGTAGCATGGATACTTACTTCAGCCCTGCCGGTTCTTCTCTTACTGTACCAGGACAGTTGAGCTGCCAAAGAGGAGGTTTTCAGCAGGAAAAAAACAGGGCACCACAGTTATCCTTCTTTAGGAGGACAGCAATCCCCACTCCTCCCCTCTGTAACCTTTTTGAGAGTCTTCTTTCCCTCTAGTGACCTTCATAGGTGGTGGAAAGAAGAGTTGCAGACTTTCTCAGCTAACATTGTGTGAACCTGCAGTGGCCCTCGGTTGTTTCTGAGACCACTCACTTACCTCTCTGACTTCCTCTGTAGTATATGTTCATTGTTGAATACCAGACTAACTGCCGTTAAGGGCCGCAATAACCTGAGGTCAGAATCAAACTCTGTACCTTGTGTCTATGAAGTGAAGACCTTAACCATTATGCCACACCATTAGAAAATTAACTCCAGGCTACTACTGTATTGTGAACAGCAGTAGCTAAGGTCATATTTGCACAACTCCATAAACGTCCACATGTTAATTGCTATGAGAATAGAATCCCTTACTGATCTAACTGTGCAGTGTAGAGGACACAGTACTTAATGCAAGTGCCACTGCAAACTGGGGTGCGTCATGTTCCATTTGGCTATTCCATTGTCCAATATGGGCATGGGAGAACTAACTCCTGTATGTATGGGAGATGCTCCAAGAGATCTTTCCCAAGGTAATGGAGGTAAGAGACCATTGGAGCAGGAAGACATCCCTCTTTTGAGATGGTAGTGTTCTACAAATTTCTTGCTTTTTCAAGGCCGGCATCACAGATAATGAATCCTGGTACACTGAAGCCATTCAGATGAGTATCCACTGTAAAATAATTCCTGGGAACAGTGTCTGAAGATGGAGCTGCTTCTTCTACAGATTCTTTGATTGTGAGGAAAATATTAATTCATATCCTGTGGTGGAGGAATTTTCTTTAATCAGATCATAGCGAGGATGAGTGTGGTGCTTTTATGACAATAAATAGATGTTCCCCCTGAACTGAGAAGATACTACGATAATGGATATACTTCGTCTCCTATCCCACCTATACTGCCAGCCTTGGAGGATGTGTTGAGTGTTGCCTGTAATCTTCCTGATACTTTGCTGTAAGTCCCTAAAAAGGCAGATTAATTGTATAAGGTTCCCTAGGCTAATACACATCTTTTCTTTCACTTTGATCTGATGCAGCAGCAATGTCTACTGTCTCATGCTAGCGACAAGTTGGTCCTTGACACCAATCCTTCTGACAAAGGAGAAAAGGTGTTGGATTGCATGTTTTCTTCCACTTTAGCCTTCAGAATTCTGATTTGCCAGGCATTTATGTGAACATTCACGCTTTGTCATATGGACAGTCTGAGGGAAGTACCTTCTACTCTTCCTATAGAAGAAAGGTCTTTTTACCAAACTGTTTCTACCCTGTCCCAGTTATCTAAACATGCTTTGAAGAGTGTGTAGGATTGTAAAGATATTGTATCCTGAGCTACTGCAGCAGTATTTAGAATGTATGCTTGGGTATGTAACCAAAAGTTTAGCGACATGTTAAAGTCTGAAGCCTTAGATTCTGCTTTAGAGAAGGATGTATTTTGTTTTTTTCTGAGGTACTCAAACAATATGATGAAAGGTGGAGACTGATTCAAGAGATTCTAAGATTTTCATATAACAGATGCAAATGTTACAGGCCTCCCTCTTTCACAAAAAAAAAAAAAAACTCAGGCAAACAAGGTGGTTGCTTAAGGGGAAAGGCAGGAAACAGGTTCTTTCAGAAAAATGGACAGACCAGCAGTACAAAATGACTATGCCCACATTCCTTCCCCCTTCCCTATTCACTGGTCAGTATCTTTACAAATCTGCCCCACAAACTGGTTCTCGATATCACTGTTTTGCAAAAGATTGATTCAGATTCTTGGGTGCTAAAAGTGTTCCATGAGGGTTACAGGTGGCACTGGGTGCAAAAACAACTTTTGTGGGAATACCTCCCCACGCTCCAAACTAAATAGAATGCTTGTTTTCCTCCATTTTTTTTCAACTTTACTCACCCAATGAGTCATAGAACCAGTGCCCACAAATCAGAAGCAAACCCTTCTATTCCAGAATGTTTCTGGTATCCAAGAAAGAGGTCTCCTGGAGACCATTTCTAAATCTTAGATTTCTAATTCTGTGTGGGAAAGTACCAACATTCAAAATGTTGACATTACAAAGCCCATTACTACTCATTCCTCCCATGAGTTACTTGGTAACAGTAGATTTAAAAGATGCTTATTGCCACATTCCAATATCCACAGTCTTCAGGAAATTTCTAAAGTTCATTGTTTCTGGGTCACATTTATCAGTTCTCTGCATTACACTTTGGTTTATATACAGCTCTAAGGGTGTTCACAAAATGCCTAGCTCCAGTCAAAGCTTATTGAAAATTAAATGGCATTCACACTTTTCTTATTTAGATGACATGCTTGTCTTTCCAGAGTCTTCATCCAGAAGTCAAGAGTCATTGACTTGGTTTATGTCTGTTTTGACTAATTTGGGTTTACAGATAAATATTGCAAAGTCCTCCTTGATGCAGTCTCACAAGAGTCTGTTTCTTGACTGCCTTCTTGACACTTCTTTTCAAGAGGCCATTTTGACGCAAGAGAAGATGGATTTTTATTTGGACTCTTTCCTGAATGTCTAAAGTCATTATCAGACTTTTGCAAGAGAATTTCTCAGGATCATAGGATTTATGGCTTCTATGATTCTCATGATTCCCTTTGCTGGGTTACACATGGGAATGATGCAGTGGTTTCTAAAAAAAAGTGCGTGGATCTAGCATTTACAGTATCATATCTCATTTTTGAGCTTTATAAAAAGGGAACTGCATTGGTGGAGAGAGCAAATTCAACTGAAGCCAGGTCTCTCTTTAGATCCAAAACTAGTTTCTCACAGTGGGCACATCAGATTTTGCTTGGGAATAGTTTCCATGGGGATAAAGGTCCAAGGCCTGTGAGGTCTTTCAGATGGACCAAAGACATCAACATAGTGGAGATGTTGTCTTTTTATCCATGCCTTGAAGTCACTCCATCACTTGTAGCCCCCAAGACCACTTCAACTTATTACAGACAATACCACAGTCATGTGGTACATCAACAAGCATGGAGATACAAGGTCATACCCCCTGTGCAGGCTGGCTGTGGCGGTTACTCTTCAGAATTCCTTAGTTCTTCAAGCATCTTGCATTCTGTCAGAGCAAAACATAATGGCCAAAAAGTGGAGCAGTGCCAGAGTAGACCTTAACAAATGAAAATTGAATGGGGGGGTCTTTCAGGAGCTGATACAGTTTTGGGGATCACCTCAAATAGATCTGCTCACCTCCTTTCAAGAAAAGAAAACTAAACAAATGTTGCTCTAGGGCTCCATGCAAGCCTAGAAAATGGATGCATTTCCATTTTCTTGGACAGGAATGTTCCTGTATGGATTTCAACCCTTTCTACTGATAATCAGGGTAATTCTGTAGATTCAAAGGATACCTGAAAAGTCATTGAGTGATTGTCTGGCCCAGGCATAATCGGTTCTCCCTTCTTATGGAAGTGTCCAAGGGCAATTACCACACACTTCCTCAGAGACTGGTCTAGTCATGGGAGTTTGAAATATTCAAGTTTCACTGTACTTCAGCTGACTTGCCTGTATGATATCAGTTTTAATACCTTTCAGGCACTTTTTCCATAAGGATGTGTAGCAGTTACTAAAGGCGGCAAGGTAAGTAGAAACAATTTTATAGTTGGTGTCTAACCCAGTAATCAGGGTCCCATCAGTGATTTTGTATGACTGGTTCTCAAATATTTGTGAGAGTTACTTTCCTCTGGGCACTCTTATTCCTCTATAAGGTTCATCATGTGGCAGTTGTCATGTGGCCATTTCAGAATGCATGCCCATGGATCCTCATTTCTTCTCTGTTTGTGGTAAAACATGTTCTGAAATGAGTTTTGGACTGGAGACCTCCTCATAATCATGTTGCTACTCCTTGGGGTCTTAGCTTTCTTCTAGAGAAGGTGACTGTGTCACCTTTTGAACTTACCCATCAAACTGATTTTAAGGCTCTTGACTTGGAAAACTATATTCCTTTTTCTCTGACATCTACAAGAAGAGTATCTTCATTGCAAAATGTCATGGTGGGTGAGCCTTGTCTGATTTTCCAAACAGATGGGGTTTCTCTAAGAAAAAAGAAAAACTCTGATTCATACTTGAGTGGTTTCAGAGTTTACTTTGAATCAAGCCATCCGTCTCCAAATTTTCTACCTAGAAGCTAAAAGTCAGGGAGAAAGGATTTTACATACATTGGACATTTGTAGGCAGCTCGGGCACTTTCTTGACAGAACTAAGCCAGTTAGAAAAGCTGATCAGCTGTTTAGTTCTCCTGAAGGGATGAAAAAGGGAGACACTGTGTCTAAACTGACTATTTCCAGGTGCTTGTCCTCCACTATTGCATTTTGTTACTATGACCATGTTAAAGTCATTCCGGGCAGTATCAAGGCACGTTCTACGAGAACCTTGTCTTCCTCAGTGGCATACTGGAAAGGGGTGGATACTACCTGCATTTTGCAGGCAGCCACAAGTTCCTGTGTACATACTTTCACAAAGCATTAGAAACTGGATTCCTTTTCTACAACCAGATCCAATTTGCTAGGTCCATTCTCTAGTGGTTCATGGTTCCATGTCCTTCCTTCTCCCAGGTTAGATAGGCTTTTGTAATCAATCTATATAGCCTAAAGTCTACTGCAGCAGTGGAAATGATGAACATAGTACAGTTGCACTTACCCATTGCAGTAGTAGTCCAGTTTCTTCACTGTTGCAGTACCTACAATGACCCCCATCCCCCTACTCTTGTATATTGTTACAGATTGGCTGTAAAACTTGGTTTTGTGTGCTTCTATTGTATATGTTGATTTTTTGTTATTTGTTTGTCAGGATTGTTAGTCTCTTTTTTGTATATGAACAAGAACGTTCTCAAGGAAGCTTCACTCTAACTGCTGACTGCAGATTTCCCTCCTTGGGAACAGCCAGAGTGAAGTTACCTGGGGGTGTTGGAGCTTTTTGAAGCTGACTGGTTATTTCCTAGGTAGGAAACAACCCATATAGCCTGAAGGCTTCTGCAGCAGTGTGCAATTAAAACATTTGCTGGTATGGGCAAGTACAGCTTAGACAATTGCACTTTATTTGGTGTATGAACAAATTTGGGGGCTCATTCCTGTCTTCTCTTTTTGCATACCATGAGACTATGGGCATTAGTGTTTGCTTCCAATCTTTTCTTAGCCTTTCACATCCTAGGGCAAGCCAACTCTGTAGTGGACTGCTTCATCTTCCAGCATGGACTGCTTAGTCAGTGTGGGAAGCCTTGAAGCAGTGTATTTTCCCAGCCAGCTACAAATTTGGCAACAACTTTTCCCTTATTTTTTCCTTAAGAGGATGCTCCAGTGTTCATAGGTTCATAGGTGCATACTAGGCTAACTTCCCCTAGGGCCCTTATAAACTTAGCCATACAAAGCAAATGTGACCCACAAATTTGATGTATATAGGGGTGATTTACTGTCTGCTTCTGTCTATCAAAGACGTGGGCACCAGACCTAAGGTGAGATGTTCATCGTGTTTCACTGTTGCAGTTATTACTCTTGGGTTATCCTGCTGGCAGGCTACTCGCAGTTGGCCTGAATTCCAAAGTCCTGGTCCGGCGTCAGTTGCTGTTTCCCTGACGTCAGCGCGCCAGGGGTATAAAAGATGCAGCCAACGCCATTTTCTTCAGTCTTTCTTGCAATTCGCAAGTGCCGGTTGGCTGACTCCTGAGATTTTCAAATCCGAATTTCAGTCTTCATTAAAGCTAAGTACCCCATTGGGGAAACTTTTTCTTGCTCCAGACACATGTCAGAAAAAGTTAACAATTGTATTTCTTGTGGGAAGCAAATACCTGATGAGGATTTTCATTCTTACTGTATTCCTTGCCTAGGCCCTGACCATGATGTTGCTAGCTGTCGGTTTTGTGCTAGATTTAACCAATGCACTATTAAGCGTCGGTTCGATTTTGCATTTCATTACATTGGCCGAAGATTTAACTATATAATGCCGTCGGAACAGCCGATGACCGGAGTTTACAAAAAACACGGACAAGTAAAAGGATAGGCATCCGAGGTCCAAAACTGACGACGAGGCCTCCGTTAGGTCAGCCGCCGGTTCTCAGTGAGGCGCTTTTGCAGCCCTTGGCGCCCGCTACCTCAGAGCCACAGGCCGCTTCCGACTCCCACGTGGAGCCGACTGGGCCTCTTGATACTCAAGGTATTGGACCCTCGGAAATCATTCCCTCAGATGGGTCCGGAGCCGCTGAGCAGGCATCGGCTTCTGAGGGCGTCTTCAGACCTACACAGTTATATGTTAAACCATCTTCAGCTTCAAAGACAAAGACTAAAGCAGCTCTAAAGACAAAGAAACAAGTACAGCATTCTCCTACTCAGACTTCCGTGCCTGAAAAACAGATGCTTAAAATGGCCGAAGACCTAATTAGTTGATCAGGGGTTCCCATCCCCCTCCTGATAAGAGGCCTAGGCAAGAGACAGAATATGATTCTTCTGATCAGGTTTCAAATTCCTCCGATTCCTCTTCTGAACAGGGATATTCTTTTCCTCCCTATGAGGATTCTGATGCTGAAGAGTCCATTCCTTCAGCCTCTCCTCCTGAGGATTACTCTTTTGGGGAAACCCTGCATACCATGAGGGAGCATTTCCACTCGGAGAGCCAAGATTACTCAGAATCTAAGAAAAAGGCTCAGAGACTTTCTGCTACTACCTCAGCACAGACCTCTTGCTATTCCACCTGTTCTAGACATTGTATTTTCAGAGTCCGGCCTGTCTCCTGATTCTCTACCCCCTGCACCTGCTAAGCCAGACAGATACTACAAGGTCCCTGATTCTCATAAATTCCTATATAAAAACCCCGCTGCTGACCCAGAAACTATATCTCAGGGTCCCAATGGGGTCAAAGCTTCCACTGCAAAAAACCCTGTCCCCTCTGTTAGGGATTCTAGGTCACTGAACTGATGGGGGGAAAAAGGTTATACTTCTGCTACCTTGACTGTAAGGGCTTTAAATTGTCAGTTTCATATGCTTAAATATCAGCAATACTTAATGTCTCTTCTTAAACAGAAAATGTTATCAAATTCTGAATGTTCAGAGAACAATGAAATGCAGGATTTATTGCATGCAGCTGAACAAGTGGTTATGATTCACTGGAGGCCTCTTGCAGGGCCACAGTTACAGGTTCGGTAATTAGAAGGCATGCTTGGTTAAAGGAACAGAATCTGCCTGATCATGTTAAAGCAAAATTATTAGATGCTCCATTACAGCATGATACCTTGGTGCTAAAGCAGAAGAGGTGTTGAAGAAAATGGAGGATAAAGCGAAATCCATCCAGACAGTTAAGGATTTCTTACAGGTATGGCCACTCAGATTTAGCAGGAACTGGCCTTCAAAAAATTGGTCCTTTCCCAGTGGCAGACAGGCCACAAAGAGGCAGATACAGACGTCCCAGAGGCAGATCTCTGCCCCAAGTCTCATACAGGCCTAAACAATGGGGTGCTCCTACCTCCAAGAGCGGAGAAGACAAATCACAACCTTACAGAAAACAGTCTCAATGACTTTCCTGTGTCAGATCCAAGCACTTATCTTTTGGCAGCCCCCTTAGTGTGAAAACTAGCACTTTTTTCACCAAGTTGGCAAATGATTACCCAGAACAAATGGGTCTTGAACATAGTGTCCCAGGGCTACAGGTTCCATTTTCACACCCTACCAAGGGTAAAAGGTATGCCAGACCTGCCACACAATCAATGGACAGAGGCACAAAAGCAAATCACATCCCTCATGGACATGAGGGCCATTCAACAAGTTCCACAGCAAGAGCAGGGGCAAGGATTTTACTCGAGACTTTTCTTGGTGCCCAGAAAGGACAAAACCTGGAGACCAATACTGGACCTGTCTATACTAAACACATTTCTGGATGTTCCAAAATTCAAGATGTTGACTCTTCAGCAGCTACTGCTCATGCTGGGCAAGAAGGCTTGGCTCATACCTTTGGACCTAAAAGAGGCATACCTGCATGTCCCAATCAGACAATCTTGCAGAAGATACCTCAGATTCATAGCTGGCTCAATGCACTACCAATTCTCTGCAATGCCCTTTGGCTTATCTACTGCACCCAGGGTCTTCACAAAATGCCTGGCACCAGTAATTGCATTTTGCAGTCAAAGAGGAATTCAAATATATCCCTACATGGACGACTGCCTTATTCAAGCAGAGAACAAAGACCTTCTTCTAAAGCATCTGGCGTTTGTAAAAAGATTACTAATTTGCCTAGGGAGCACAGTAAATGAAAAGAAATCAAAACTAGTACACTCTCAAGAGATAATATTCCTGGGTGCAAGCTTAAATACAACTGCCCAGATTGTTTATCTCACGCCAGACAAACAAAGGCAACTGACTTCTTACTTCAAAAAGTTGGCAACAAAGACCCAGTTATCTGCAAGGAAAATCCTGCAGGCCTTGGGTTTCATGGCATCCTGCATTCTACTAATTCCATATGCCAGACTGCATATGAGGAAACTACAATGGTATCTAAAAAGTGTTTGGACTCAGCATTGCCACAGCCTGGAGACAGTAATTACCCTCATTCCCTGCCTGCAACAGGAGTTTCGATGGTGGGTGCAGGCCTGTCGCCACAACAAGGGTCTGCCATTCACTTTACCCACAGCCAGACAGAAACTGACAACGGATGCATCAGACTATGCCTGGGGTGCCCATATGGCAGGAAAATGTATTCAGGGCACATGGCCTGCAAGCCAGATGCATCTTCATATCAATCAAAAAGAGATGATAGCTGTTTAGAATGCCCTGACAGCTTTCAAGGATCTACTTCATCCAGGACAGCTACTGATAAAGACAGGCAATACTACGGTCATGTGGTACATAAGCAGGGAGGCACACATTCCTACCCCCTCTGCAGACAAGCAATGACCTTGTGGGACACAGCATTGACTTATCAAGTTCACCTGCAATCACAATTCCTGCCAGGAAAAACAAATACTCTGGCAGACGAACTAAGCAGAAACCTCATGGATCCCAACGAGTGGAAACTGGATCCACAAGTCTTCAGCATGATAACAAGGAAATGGGGATGCCCAGATATAGATCTATTTGCCTCCCCTCACAACTGCCAACTACAGAGATTTTGCACAAGGATTTATCACAAACAAGCATGGAAAGTGGACGCCCTATCCTTCAGCTGGAAAAACCTAACAGTATATGCCTTTCCTCCACTGCCTCTCCTTCTCAAGGTACTCCTAAAGGTCAGACAAGAGAAGCCAAAAATGATACTGATTGCATCAGACTGGCCACGCCAGCATTGGTACCCAATACTAAAGAGCTTGTCTCAAGGTCCAGCATGGATATTGCCTCAAACTTCTCACTTGCTGACCCAACAAAACAATCAGATCCTGCACAGTCAACTCAGGACCTTAAATCTGGCAGCATGGCGGATAATGTAGCCATTCAGAACACTCCTCTTTCAAAAGCTGTTATGGATGTTACCTTGGAGGCCAGGAGGCCCAGTACCAGAAAATCTTATGCAGAAAAATGGAAGAGATTCTGTGCTTGGAGCCAGGAACAAGGCATTGACTCGTATGTACCAAATATTCCTCAGATTTTACAATACCTAACTGAGATGCTGGACAAAGGCCTTTCCTTTTCATCAATTAATGCCTCTGCTATTTCAGCCCATTACAATACGGAACCGCCTATCTTTTCTCATCCTTTAATAAGACAGTACCTCAGAGCGGCCAAAAACATCAGGCCTCCAAGGAGAGCACCAATCCCAGCATGGGACCTCAATTATGTCTTGGAAAAACTCACACTGCCTCCTTTTGAGCTAGCTTCAACAGCTGATATAAAATTCTTATCTTGGAAAACAGCTCTGCTCCTAGCAATAACCACTGCAAGATGAGTCTTTGAGTTACAATCACTCATGGCTGTGGAACCTTTTATTATTTTTCACCCAGACAGGGTTTCTCTGAGGACAAACCCTACATTTATGCCTAAGGTGGTGTCCAGTGTGGTCCTCAACCAAACCATTCACTTGCTTACCTTTTATCCAAACCCACAGAACAAGGGAGAGAAAATTCTGCATTCGTTAGACATACACAGACAGCTACGCTTCTGCTTGGACAGAACTAAAGCTTTCAGAAATACTGAGCAACTTTTAGTGGTATATGTTGCAGGATCACAAGGAAAGGCTATCTCAAAACAGACTATTTCTAAATGGATAGGTCATTGCATTTGTTTCTGCTATTCACAGCATGGCAAATCAGTGCCTATGTGCATTAGGCCTCATTCTACCAGAGCAGCAGCCAATTCCGCAGCCTTCCTCAGAGGAGTACCAACCAAAGACATCTTACAGGCTGCAACTTGATTTCAGTGCACACTTTTACAAAGCACTACCACTTACCTCTTTACTCTAAATCCAGAGCAGGCTTTGCCATTGCAGATGTTCATCGTGCATACAGCTGCAGTCATAACAGATGGGTTCTCCTGCCGTCAGGTGGGTCCTCGGTCGGCCGAATTCCAAAGTCTAGGTCCGGCGTCGGTTGTCGTCGCTTCTTCCCTGACGTCAGTGCGACAGGGGTATAAAAGAACCAGCCAACGCCATTTTCTTCAGTCTTTCTTGCCGCACGGTGCCTGAAGCAGAAGCAGTTCGCAAGTGCCGGTCGGCCAGCTCCTGAGATTACGAAAAATTTGGAACCGAAGTCTTCTTAAAAGCTAAGGACCCCGTTGGGGAAACTTTTTCTTGCCTCAGACCGTTCAGACAAAGTTAATAATTGTATTTCTTGTGGGAAGCAAATGCCACATAAGGATTTCCATTCCCTCTGTATACCTTGTTTAGGCCCAGACCACGACGTCTCAGTCTGTCGCTTTTGTGCTACATTCAGCAAACGCACTATTAAGCATCGGGCAGAGTTCGCCCAGCATTATTTTGGGAAAGCATTTAACTATACTATGTCGTCGGATACTCCAACTCCGGTTTTGTCTAAAAAACGCAAAGATAAGGACCGACACTCGATGTCCGTGGCCTCTACCGACACCATGCCAAAGTTGACTACACGTGGTCCGGTTCTCAGTGAGGCGCCTACGCAGCCCCTGATTACCGACGACACATCTTTGGTGGTGTTTCCTGTACCCGAGGTCACTGGCTCCTCGGCCCACACCCTGACTACAGATACCGAAGCCACGCTTGGCGTTGAAACACAGAATGTGGACAGGTCCACCTCCACTCAAGGTGTTTTTAGACCTTCCTCTTCTTTCTCCATCAAGGCTTTCACCAAGTCTAAAGCTACCATGCACCCTAAGAGACCAGCTACACAGGGCCCATCTCCAGGCCCCATGCCTAAGAAACAGATGCTTAAAATGGCTGAGGATTTAATTACTCTGGACAAAAGACCCAGAGTGGAGGAAGATTCCCCCTCCACTGATCAGGGCTCCATTATTTCAGAGCACTCAGGAACAGTCTTACTCCCCTTTTGAAGACTCTGATGCAGAGGAATCTATTCCTTCTGTATCCCCCCCTGAGGATTACTCATTTGGTGAAACTCTGCATACCTTAAGGGAACACTTCCACTGGGAAGGCCAGGATTATTCAGATTCCAAGAAAAGGCTCAGGGAATTTCTTTTGTTACCCCAGCACAGGCCTCTGGTTATACCTCCTGTCCTGGACATCCTAGATGATGTTTACTCAGAGGCCTGCCTTAGCCCGGACTCTGTTCCTCCAGCTCCAGTTAAGCCTGACAGGTACTACAGGGTTCCTGACTCACACCAATTTCTATACAAAAGCCATGCTGCTGACCTAGAAACCATCTCACAGTGGCCCAAGGGAGTTAAGGCCTCCATTGCCAAAAACCCATTGCCTTCCGAGAGAGATTCCCGACCCTTAGAAAGGTGGGGAAAAAAGGTATATACCTCGGCTACCTTATCCATGAGGGCCTTAAACTGTCAGTTTCATATGCTAAAATACCAACATTTTCTGTTATCTCAATTGAAAAGGAAAATGTCACAACCTGAACAACCAGACATGGAGTTGCAGGATTTGATGCATAGTGCAGAACAAGTGGGTAAACATACCTTACAATGTGGTTTTGATGCTCTAGAGGCCTCATGTAGAGCTGCTGTTACAGGCTCAGCCATACGTAGGCATGCCTGGCTCAAGGAACAAGCCTTGCCTGATCATGTCAAAGCTAAATTACTAGACGCCCCTCTTCAAAAGGATGTACTATTTGGGGCAAATGCTGAGGAAGTATTATGGAAAATGGAGGAAAAGGCTAAATCAATGCAAACTGTGAAAGAATTTCTGCAGGTTCAACCCCCACGTTTTAGTAGAAATTGGCCTTCCAAAAACTCGTCCTTTCCTGCCACAGACAGACCCCAAAGAGGCAGATACAGGCGCCCGAGGGGCAGAGGGCAAACACAAGGCTTGTACAGAGGCAGACAATGGCAAGCTCCTACACAAAGAGGTGGTGAGGACAACTCGCAATCTTTCAGAAAGCAAAACCAATGACTTTCCCCTTTGCATGCCAACCAGGTCACAAATGGCAGCCCCCTTAGGAGGAAAGCTGGCATTATTCTCAAAAAATTGGCATATTGTCACAAAGGACAAATGGATCCTGAACATTATAAACAGAGGCTACAAATTCCATTTTCATACCCTTCCAAAAATGAAAGGTATGCCAAACCTGCCACACAATCAAAGGGCAGAGGCACAAAAGCAAATTTCAGATCTTATAAACATGAAAGCTATTCAAGAGGTACCTACACACGAACAAGGTCAAGGTTTTTATTCCAGGCTATTTCTGGTGCCAAGGAAGGGAAAAGATTGGAGACCTATTTTGGATCGTTCCATCCTAAACACATTTCTACTCATACCAAAATTCAAGATGCTCACTCTACAGCAACTTCTTCCCATGCTGGGCAAGGAGTCTTGGCTAGTAACATTGGACCTCAAGGAGGCATACCTGCATGTCCCAATCAGACAAAATTGCAGAAGATACCTCAGATTTCTTGCAGGTTCAACCCATTATCAATTCTCTGCATTGCCCTTTGGTTTATCTACTGCACCCAGAGTATTCACGAAATGCCTGGCATCCGTAATTGCCTACTGCAGACTTTAAGGGATACAAATATACCCTTATTTGGACGACTGTCTGATCCAAGCGGACAGCAAGCACATTCTTCTGAAACATCTGGCTTATGTAATAATGTTATTAAACTCTCTAGGATACACAGTCAACAAACAGAAATCAAGACTAATACCCTCTCGGAAGATAATTTTCCTGGGTGCCAATTTGGACACAAACACCCAGATGGCCTACCTCATGCCAGAGAAGCAGGGGCAACTAATTCAATATTTCAGAACACTGGCAAATTGCACCAGGCTGACTGCAAGGAAAATCCTGCAGGCTCTGGGATTCATGGCATCTTGCATCTTACTAATCCCATGTGCAAAGCTGCATATGAGAAAACTACAATGGTACCTAAAAAACATATGGTCTCAACACAGCCACAGTTTGGAAACAATAATACCACTAATTCCATGTCTGCAAAAGGAATTTCTGTGGTGGGCTCAAGCATGCCAAACAAACACAGGTCTTCCATTCAGCAAGCCTCAAGCAAATCAAGTCATCACAACAGACGCCTCGGACTATGCCTGGGGGGCGCACATGGCAGACCAGTGCATTCAGGGCAAATGGACCCAAAAAGAAAAGCACCTTCATATCAATCAAAAAGAAATGCTAGCAGTGATAAATGCTACTACAGCTTTCATGGACCTTCTACAACCAGGTCAGCTATTGATAAGAACAGACAACACCATAGTTATGTGGTACATAAACAAGCAGGGAGGAACACATTCTTATCCCCTATGCAGACTGGCCATGTCACTTTGGAACATGGCCATGGACTTACAAATGGAACTACAAGCACAGTACTTGCCAGGCAAGGAAAACACGCTGGCAGACAACCTAAGCAGGAATATGACAGATCCACACGAATGGAAGTTGCATCCAAAAGTTTTTACAGAAATAATCCAAGAATGGGGAAGGCCAGACATAGATCTCTTTGCCTCCCACAAAAATCATCAATTGGCAAAATTCTGCTCAAGGATCTTCCATCCAAAGGCCTGGAGAGTGGACGCTCTCTCTTTCAGTTTTACATCAATGACAGTTTATGCCTTCCCACCTCTTTCTCTGCTGCCCAAAGTCCTATTGAAGACCAGAGCAGACAGACCACAGATGATCCTCATTGCTCCGGACTGGCCAAGGCAACACTGGTACCCACTCCTGAGGAGCCTGACGCATTCCCCACCATGGACCTTACCTCTAATGCCTCTTCTTCTGACTCAGCACAGCTTCAGAACTCTTCACAGTCAGCTGAAAACACTCAATCTAGCCGCATGGAAGATTCCTTAGCATCGCAGCAGGCCCTGCTCTCCAAGGAGGTGCAGGATGTCATTTTGGAGGCCAGAAGGCCATCAACTAGAAAAGCTTACTCTGCAAAATGGAAACGTTTTTGTGTTTGGAATGAGAAAAAGGGCCAGTGCCCTGGAAAACTGAATTTACCTCAAATACTACAATATTTGGCTGAACTGCTAAGCAGTGGACTTTCGTTCTCCTCCATCAAAATCCATGCCTCAGCCATTTCTGCAGAATACAACACTGATCCACCTTTATTCTCTCACCCTCTATTAAGACAGTTCCTCAGAGGGGCTAAGAATTTAAGACCTCCAAGAAAACAACCAATACCTGCTTGGGATCTTAATTTCATTCTGGAAAAACTGACTTTGCCTCATTTTGAACCAGCTGCCTCATCAGATTTACAATATTTGCCCTGGAAAACAGCTTTCCTTCTGGCTATCACTTCAGCTCGTAGAGTTTCAGAACTACAGGCTCTTATGGCTGTCCAGCCTTTTATCATCTTCCATCAGGACAGAGTTTCATTACGTACCAACCCGTCCTTTATGCCTAAAGTGGTATCCAGGGTAGCTTTAAATCAGGCCATACATTTACCTACTTTTTATCCTAATCCTCAAAACAAAGGGGAGAGATTACTGCATTCCTTGGACATCCACAGACAACTGCGTTATTATTTGGACAGAACAAAACCTTTCAGAAAATCAGAACAGCTTTTTGTGGCCTATGCGGTAGGAGCTCAAGGAAAGTCAATATCCAAACAGACAATCTCAAAATGGATAGCCCACTGCATATGCTTTTGCTATTCCTTTCATGGCAAAACTGTACCTACAGGCATTAGAACTCATTCTGCCAGGGCCGCAGCCACCTCTGCAGCCTTCCTCAGAGGAGTTCCTACCAAGGATATTTTAGAAGCAGCCACTTGGAGTTCTGTGCATACCTTCTCTAAGCACTACAACCTACCATTATACTCCAAATCTAGAGCAGGCTTTGCCACTGCAGTCTTGCAGGGCATTTTGGCTCCTCCTAGCTCCACCTAGTGCCTACCACCCCTTTCTTAGCTTTGGGATTCTACCCATCTGTTATGACTGCAGCTGTATGCACGATGAACATAGTACAGTTTTGTAGCTACCATAAATGTAGATGTTCGAGTGCTAATACAGCTGCAGTCCAGGTTTCCCTCCCTCCTTCCCCTCTAGGGGTCTTCTTTTATGGTGTATTTGCTTGCAACTACTGGTCTTTGATTATATTGCATTGCATTATTACATAATTTTATGTATTGCCTTCTTTCTGGGGGCACATGACATCTGGGGCAAGAAAAACTGAAAAAATGGCGTCGGCTGGTTCTTTTATACCCCTATCGCAATGACGTCAGGGAAGAAGCGACAACAACCGACGCCAGACCTAGACTTTGGAATTCGGCCGACCGAGGACCCGCCTGATGGCAGGAGAACCCATCTGTTATGACTGCAGCTGTATTAGCACTCGAACATCTACATTTATGGTAGGTACAAAACTGTACTTTCTGCAGGGCCTTATAGCCTCTCCTAATCCTATTTAGCTCAGCCACCCTTCCTCAGCTTTGGGATTCAACCCAAGAGTAATGACTGCAACAGTGAAACACGATGAACATAGTACAATTGTGTACCTACCATAAATGTAGATGTTCAAGTGTATTCACTGTTGCAGTCCAGGTTACCCTCCCGCCGTCCCCTTTTCTTTTGCTGGGGTTTATCTGTACTTTATTCTATACAGCCTATGTGGTGTATTTGCTTGTAGATGAAGGAAATGTTACTTTAGTGCATGTATGTTTATTGGCATAATATATTTAGCCTACCATTTTGGGGCCACCTGACATCTGGGGAAAGAAAAACTGAAAAAATGGCATCTGCTGCATCTTTCCCTGGCGTGCTGACATCAGGGAAGAGGCGACAGCAACTGACGCCGGACCAGGACTTTGGAATTCAGGCTGACTGTGGGTAGCCTGCCAGCAGGATAACCCAAGAGTAATGACTGCAACAGTGAATACATCTACATTTATGGTAGGTACACAACTGTACTTTTTTGATTTATTCATCTATTGGTCCAAGTTACCCTTAAACAGGGATAGGGAGGAGCTCTGCTTCAAGTGGATGGGGATCCTGTTCCAGAGAATGGGAATTTCCTGAGAAAAATTTTTCTCTTTCTCTCCACCCCCCCCCCACAAAATGTCTTGTTTAAGTCGCAAGCAAAATTTAGGACTTACTCTAGTAGTTCTAAATTTTGTTTTGTAAACTTACAAATGGTTCATAAAAATAGGTTCCAGGGATGTCTCCTATGCCAGGCAAAGATCACCTCCTAAGATGTCTGTATGGTATTGAGTAAAGATACAGGACTTTGAGGAGATCAGCATAGGACATTTTTTTATTTCCTGTATTCTTTTAGTAAGGAAACTTTCTGGACATTCAGTTGCTGCATGTGTCTGGTCAGGTACATACGAAAGGGGCATTATACTCTAGGATGGCTCTGATGAGGGCCAAATACAGTGGAATGATGATGCCTCTGTACCTAGATGCCATGCCCTTGTTCATAAGTTGAGCAACATAGAAGGATATTCTTAATATCCTGGACACATTGGTCAAAGGTTAGGTTACCGACCATATGAGATCCCAGATCCCTGACTAATGAATCAACTTTTAGGGGTGTTTTTATTGATGATGTAGTTACCCAGGGTGGTCGACCTCCCAAAAGGTGCTATAACACATTTTTTGGTATTGAGTTTTAATCCATGACTGACACCAAGCATTTGTCTGTTGGACCTTCCCAAAGGGTGTTCTCATCTTGGGGGGGATTCAGTGACTGTTCCCAGTTTGTAACCATCTGTGTACTTGGTTAGCCAGAGGCCTCTGACATTGGCTTTAACATCTAAGAAGTAGATACCAAAGAGAGGTGGGCCCAGAACAGAGCCATGGGGGACTCCATTGGTGACCAGCCTCTTTGTGGGGCTGGCATCACTGATTCTAAAGCCAGCTAGCTATCCAGTGCGTTATAAAGTGGTGTATACCTAGATGTTCTTCGTGTTTGATTGTTGCACTCATCACTTGTGGTTATCCCTACTGGAGTAGCCCATGGCTGGCCCGAATACCAGAGTAAAGGATTTCCCTCGTGTGTTAGCTGACTGGTGACTGAGGCTGATGTCAGGTCATCAGGGCTATATAATGAGGCAGCCGACAACATTACATCAGGCTTTCTTGCCGTGGAGCCCAAAGCAGAAGATGTTTGTGAGTGCATCAGTTGGGCATTGCCACAGTGAGGGAGTAACCA
This sequence comes from Protopterus annectens, assembly GCF_019279795.1. NCBI lineage: Eukaryota > Metazoa > Chordata > Ceratodontiformes > Protopteridae > Protopterus > Protopterus annectens. The sequence continues at coordinate 1,985,915,812 of NC_056725.1, forward strand.
TCTAAAACTACCTCATTGGGGAACCTTGTCTTGCTTTTATCCGATGTCAGAGAAAGTCGGTAATTGTCTCAGTTGTGGAAAACAGATCCCACACTGAGACTTCCATACCCTTTGCATCACCTGCCTAGGCCCAGACCACGACGTCCCCAGATGTAGATTCTGTGCACCGTTTATTGCTAGAACTATTAGGAGAAGAGCTGAAATTGTAGGTAAACACTTCAGTGAGACTGTTTCTCACCACAAAATTGTGTCAGTCTGTCAGGCGGCTGTTGAATTGCCTAGAAAAAAGAAAGATAAGGAAAAGGATAGGCTTCAGAAAGTTAGGCCCTCTGACGACACTGGTCCAAAGTCAGCTAGCCTTCCACCCATTACAGTTGCTGAACTCAGTGAGGCGCCTTCGCAGCCCCAGACACCAGCCGAGGAACTGTCATAGGCCTCTAACAAGACCCGTTTGGAGTCTGGTATGCCATTGGGTTCATTTTCTCCTGCTGGTATGTTGGCCTTCAGTCATTCAGTTGGGTCTGGAGCCGCTTCGCAGGCACCGGCTTCCGTAGAGACAGTACCAATGACCGACACCAGGCAGAGACCAGCGATCATGCCGCTGGTTAAACTAACCTTGTATAAGTCCATTGTATCCACCAGGCCCAAGACTAAGACTACCCCTAAAAAGACCCCTTTCCCAGGGACCTAGCAACTGACTCCCTTCCATTCAGCCTGCCACACAGTCGAAGCAGCAGCTCAGAATGGCAGAAGATTTAATTACTCTGATTAGAGGAAGCCAGTCTATCCAAGCCACCCCAGCTAAAAGGAAGAGGGACTCTTCCCCTGAGGCTGTTTCTGACCAGGAGTCAGAAGGGTCTGAACTAGAGAAGTCCGGGTACTGAAGACCAGCCTTTTTCAGCATTGGAGAACTCAGGTGGTGAGGCAGCAGGAATGGGGTAGTCAGCATCAGAGGACCTCGCTTTCGGGGAAACTTTAAATTCCCTCAGGGAACATTTTCACTGGGAGGCACAAGATTGCCCTCAGTTAAAGAAAAGACTGAGAGCATTCCTTGATCTGTCACAGCATAAGCCTCTGGCTATTCCCCAATCCTGGATGTGGTGGAGGATGTCTTTTTGGAATGTGCAGTCGCCCCAGACTCGCTCCTCCCTGGCCCCAGGAAGCCAGATAGATATTATAGGGTGCAAGACAACCACAAGTATCTTTTTAAAAACCCTGCAGCTAACCCAGAGGTCATTACTCAGGGTTCTAAGGGGGCTAGGGCTAGCTCCTCAAAAAATCCTATTCCAATTGATAGAGAGCAGAGGTTCATAGGTTAGTACTAGGCTAACTGCCCTTGCGAGACATAAGCCTAGCCAATTATCCCTTGTGAGATTGGAACCCTGCACCTTGTGTTTGTAAAGCAAACCCCTTGACCATTAGGCCACCCTCTCAACTCTGAGCCTTAGACAGACTAGAATAGGTCTACACTTCGACTACCTTAGCCATTAGAGCTCTGAATTGTCAATTTCATATGCTAAAATACCAGCAAAATGTACTGGAATTATTAAAAGAGAAAATTTCCACCCTTCCAGACAGCAGCACAATCAGGGAACTAGCGGATCTCATACTTTCCAGCTCCCAGGTAGCCAAGCATTCCTTGCATTGTGGGTTTGATGCCTTGGAAGCTTCCAGCAGGGCTGCAGTTACTGGCTCTGTAGTCAGAAGGTATGTCTGGTTAAGGGAAGAACCTTTGCCTGACCAGGTAAAGTTCAAGTTATTTGACACCCCTCTGGATATGGACCAGCTGTTTGGACCCAAAGCTGAGGAGGCCATTAAGAAAATGGAAGACAAGGCCAAGTATATGCAGACTGTGAAGGACTTCTTTCAGGTACAGCCTCCCAGGTTGAGTAGGAACTTCCCCACAAAGCATTGGTCCTTTCCTTCCCAAACAAAACCTGTACAGAGGAAGGGGCGCAGGGACAGGCCCTCTAGGCACCACTCTCAAAGCCAGCAGAGATTCAGACAATGGACAACTGCAATGCCTAGGCAAGGGGGTTCTAAGCTCCCTTCTCCAAGGACTTGCAATGACTCTCTCCCCTCACCTTTGCCCCACATCCCCCAGAGAGACTAGGAGGAAGACTTTCTCTTTTCCTAGAGAATTAGCAGGCCATCACCTCAGATATATGGGTCCTAAAAATTATTACCAGCGGGTACAGATTCTCTTTCAAAGTGAACCACAGATATTCAGGCATTCCAGATGTACCTGCAAATCAGAGGGCAGAAGAAATCCCATCAGATCCAAAAGCTTTATGCCCAAGGCATCATGGAACCTGTACCAAAGGAACAGACAGGAAAATGATTTTATTCCAGACTGTTCCTGGTACCTAGAAAGCAGGGCACCTTGGGCCCTATTCTAGACCTATCCACTCTGAATCTGTCCCTCGTGGTCCCAAAATTAAAAATGCTGACCGTACACAAGCTTTTGCCAATGCTGATACCACTTGCTTGGCTAGTGACCCTGGATCTGAAGGATGCCTACCTCCATATCTCCATAAGGAAGTCCTGCAGAAGTTTCCTGTGCTTCAGAGCAGGGTCACAACGCTTTTAGTTCTCTGTTCTGCCCTTTGGTTTATCTACTGCTCCCACAGTCTTTACCATGTGCCTGGCCCCTGTCATTGCCTTTTGCAGACAGAAAGGCATTCAGATTTCCCCCTACCTAAATGACTGCTTCATCCAGGCAGACACCAAGGAAAGATGCCTGCAGGACTTCACCTTTGTGCAGACTCTCCTAACCTCCCTGGGATTTACTATCAACTGAGAGAAGTCCCAATTTTACCCCACAAGAAGGCTAATCTTCCTGGGAGCTCTACTGGACACAAGAACACAATCAGCCCCCCTCCCTCTGGAGAAGCAGAGCTTCCTCCACTCTTAGTTTACACTGCTAGCCCACAGGACCCACCTCACAGCAAGGAGATTCCTGTAAGCACTGGGGTACATGGCCTCCTGCATCCTGTTTATACCCCTAGCTAGACTGCACATGAAGAAACTACAGTGGTACCTCAGGAACCTCTGGTGCCAGCACTCAGTCACTGGAATACCAGCTGCCCCTGATTCCTTGCTTAAAGAAGGAGTTCTTATGGTGGGCAGAGGCGTTTACCTGAACAGGTTTCTACCCTTCATCACTCTCCCACAGGGCCAGACCATCACCACAGATGCTTCAGACACAGCCTGGGGGGGAAGGGGGACACCAAGGAAGTATGTGCACTCAGGGCATGTGGGAACAGGAGGTTCAGGGACTTCACTTCAACCTAAAAGAAATGCTGGCAGTGCACAGGGCAATCTTAGCTTTCAAAGAAAACCTGAGACCAGGAGTGCTCTAAATCAAGACAGACAACACAACAGTAATGTGGTACATCAACAAACAAAGGGGCACTCACTCCTACCCCTGTGTTGCTTAGCTATGCAAATCTGGCAGTCTGCCTCAAATCTGGGACTGCATCTGATAGCCCAGTATATCCCAGGGAAACAGAACACCCTGGCAGACTAGTTACGCAGAAGCTTCCTGGATCCCCAGGAGTGGCAGCTGCACAGGGGAACCTTTCTCAGCATCAGCCAAAACTGGGGTAACCTGGACATGGACCTTTTTGCAACCTCAGCTAACCAAATTCTGCTCCAGAAGTTCCATCCAGAAGCATGAAGGGTGGACCCCCTCTCCTTCCACTGGGGCAACCTGTTTGTGCAAGCACCCCCCCCATATCCCTGATTGCCAGGGTACTTCTCAAGATCAGGGAGGAAGGACCAAAGGCTATTCTTATTGTTCCAGACTGGCCCAGACAGCACTGGTACCCCTTGCTCCTCAGTCTGCCCAAAGAGCCTCTCATGATCCTGCTTCTAACTCAGGAGAGGGACATTACTGCATCCAAACCTTCCCACACTCAAGCTGTCTGCATGGCTGATACCCCAAAGGCAGATGACACTACAGCCTTCAGCAGGCAGGATTTAAATATTATTAAGGAGGCCAGAAGGCCCAGCATTAGAAAAGCCTACTCCGCCAAATGGAAAAACATTACTGTCTGGTGCCAGAACAAGTGTGTCAACAGCAGCCATGCCACTCTGCCATTAGTTCTGGACTACCTGGAAGAGCTCCTAGAAAAGGGATTGTCATACTCCTCCATCAAGACACATGCCTCAGCTATCTCTGCCTATATCCAGTCGGATCAGCCCATATTTTCCCAGCACCTGTTAAAGCAGTTCCTTAGAGGTGTGGTCCACATCAGACCACCTAGAAGTCCACCTGCTTCAGCATGGGACCTAAACTTTGTCCTGGAGAATTTGACTTTGCCTCCTTTTGAGCCAGGTGCTTCTGCAAACCTGAAGTACCTTTCTTGGAAAACTGCCTTCTTGCTGGCCATCACCTCAGCCAGGAGAGTTTCTGAGCTTCAGACCTTTATGGCCACTGAATCCTTCATCATTTCTCATGCAGACAGGGTGCCTCTTAGGACCAACTCCTCCTTTATGCCTAAAGTGGTCTCAGCTGTTACCCTCAACCAGGTTATCCATCTCCGTACATTCTTTCCCAACCCCCATAATAAAGGGGAAAGAATTTTGGATACCCTAGATGTGCATAGACAATTGAGATATTACCTGGATAGGACCAAGTCAGTCAGAAAATCTGACTAGCTACTGGTCCCCATCGCTCAGTGCTGTTAAATAGAACTTCTCATAGCTCTGGAATGAGAAAGATGTCCTTAACTCCATCACAATGAGTAGGGCCCTCATAGCTTAGGCTACTGCAGGAGTGATCTATTAGAACATCTGCTGCTGTTGTAAGTTCAATTACACAACTGTATTTTCTGACACCCATTGCACATTTTGCCCTCTGTGTGGTATTGGATGCATGCTGTGGTGGTGAAAATAAAAAGGAAGAATTGCTCCCTGGCAGCAGTGTGATGTTACTTCAGGGTAGTTTATCTATTCACCAGCCCCAGATATGGGTTAAGTATAGCCCACTATAGGCTAAGATGGGGCCAGTAGACCTAGTGGATGAGGATTTGAACTTGCGGTGCTCCTCTCTCTCCCATCCAGCATGCCTTATCCAAACCTTCACTTCCTCAAGTTAACCACTTGAGGTCTGTAGTTCCAGTGATGAACTGAACTGAAAGCCCTTTGTACCCCTAGACGGTCTTTTTTCTTAACTCTACCTAGAGACCTGCCCAAGGAAGGCTTACTGTATGAAATGGACTCTTTCTTTGCAGGCAACTGACAGGGAACTGTGTCCATTTATAGCTTTTATCCCTAATGTCTGAACTCTGACCCCAGTGAAAGTCTCCATTTCCTATTTGGGACCTGTACGTTGTCCTTGAGAAGCTTAGCTTACCCGCCATTTGTCCCTACTTCCTGTGGGACTTGGTGTCTTTCATGGAAAACTCTCTCTGGTTGATTTTATATCACAGCTAGAAGGATTTCTGAGCTTCAGACCTTATATGCCAATCCCCCCCATATCTTATTTTTCACAAGCTTGTGTTTCCATGAGGACAGATCTTTCTTTTATGCCAGAACTGGCTATGGAAGTGAATATTAATCACTCTGTTGATCTTTGTCTCTTTTTTTCCTAATAACACAAACAATGGAGAATACATCCTTCATTGCTTGGGAGTGCAGAGATAGCTTAGATTTTATTTGAACAGAACAAACCCAGAAGGAAAGATTTGCATATTCATCAACCCCCCCCCCCCCTGTTTTTCCCATTTTCTTCATGGGATTGGAGTATCATGTCAACTGTCACCATCTCTCTCTATTCAGTGCCGCTCTCCTACCTTCTTTGACACTCATGCCTGACTATCACAAGTTTTCTCTCTTACAATATATCACCTCTTTGCTGGACACCCTAATTTCCTCTTGCCTTCTTCCTGTCGGTCTCAAATCATCTTCACCAGATTGTTTTCTGCCTTTCTGCACGAGTTCCTATACCACCGTAATCTGTTCCCTTTCACCGTTTCTGCAATTGGAACTACTTTATCTTCTGCTCCTGTGTCATCCTTTTTTTCATCTGTCCAACAGTATGCATCCTTCCAGCCATCTTGGGGACTTCATCTCCATCACCTCAAGCTTCCTCAACTGCTCTGACTTTACTGCTCAGGTTTCTGCACCATACAGTAATATTGGTTGTGCCACTGTTTGTACACTTTGTTTCTACTTCTTTGGCATTTTTCTGTCATACACTACCCATGACACTCTCTGCTGGATGGCTGCATCCTTTCTATTTCTAGCTTTGACCTCCTCATTCAGACTTACCTGTTTCTCAACCACACCTCCAAGCTACTTGAAGCTGTTAACTTTTTCCACTATTTTCCCTTGTGTCTTAGTGCTCAGGTTCTTCTGGTTTCCCCCATTTACTGCCATTACAACTGTCTCATCTGAACTCCATTTCATCCCATATGCCTTCGGTTTTGAATTACAGTCCCTTATCCTTTGCTAAAGTTCTTCTCAGAGTCTGCCTGTAATGCCATATTGTTTGTGAACAGCAACTTTGTTGATCTGTCCCCGCTGACCTGTTTGCTAATGTAGTCTGATCACCTGTGTGAACAGCAGTGGGCCCAGAGCTGAACCCTGATGCACACCCACTCCCACTGGGAAACCTTTTGTGAGACCAAATACTGTTTGTGCTTAAGTCTTTGGGTCCTTGTACATAGCTAGCAGTAATTCTACCAATGTTTTTGGTACTTTGAACCACCACTGGACTACTCAAATCAGTTTTCTCGGTACTCTGTCATATACCTTATGAAGTCTAGGAATACCATTTGGACACTCCTCATTTCTAGCTTCTTCTCAAGTATCTGTTTGACTCAAATGTTAGGTCCATTGTGCTATACCCTAATCTGAATCCGAACCCATCTGATTTTCTACTTCTCTACAAATTCATTTATTAGTCACCCTCCCCGGAAGTTTCATACATTGTGACAGGAGTTTGATACCTCTGTACTGCCCACAGTTGTGAATGTCCTCTCTGTTCTTGAACAGTGGCAATGGTGTGCTTATTCTCCAGTCATCTGGCATATGCCGTTCTTTCCTTACTGCTATGAGTACCCTCAGGAGCCATTTCTCCTCATCTCACCAACATCTTGGTCATAACTTCTGTGACCTCATCTGAGCCTGTGCTGTACCTGACTCCATTTTCCTTAGTGCTGTTCTTACTTTTGTTGTGGGTTCCTCCTCCTCTTTCATCATTGACTCTGTCTGGTGCAGTACACCTTCTGTGGGGTTTTCTTAATTCAGAAGCTTCTGGAAATATTCTTTCTAGTTGCCTTTGATGTCCTGTGGACTGATGAACTGGTTGCTGCTGGCATCTATTATGAAGGTTGTTTGACTGTCTTCTGTATATTTCTTTCTGTGCCTTGTAACCTGATGAAGTTTCTTTGTGCTGTCTACTGAGTCTCTTTCCAGAAGTGTGTAGAGTGCCTCTGATAGCTTTTTCTTTGCTATTGCATCTCATTTCTTAGCCTCTTTGGTAGTCAACTAGTATTCCTTCCTAGCCTGGTCCATCTTTTCTGTCTCCCACTTTTTTATGCATGTCTCTCTTGTTTTGATAACTTCCTGGATTTCTGCATTTCACCACCAACTTTCTTTATGTACTTTCCATACGGGTCTATATTACATTGATGAATGCTTAAATGTTCGAATCTCTAAAGGTCAACCTTTAGAAATCGAACATTTAAGTGTTTGAAAATGTAATAAAAATAAAGAAAAAAAAGGTAAACTGAAAGGGTTTTAGCAGGGGGGCAAGCCCCCCTGCACCCCCCACACCCCCTACTTAAATATACCAACTCTGAGATCGCACTTCAGTGCACGGCAGAGCGGAAACGGGAAATTTCCCATTCCCTACACTGTAACATGATCTTGGAGTTGGTATATTTAAGTAGCGGAGAGTGAGGGGGTGTAGGGGGCTTGCCCCCCTGTTTACACCCTTTAGTTTTTTTTTGTTTTACTTTTATTTTATTTTATTTTAATTGTTAAAGATATTTCAACACTTAAATGTTCGATCTCTAAAGGTCGACCTTTATAGATACGAACATTTAAGCATTCGTTTATCTAATATAGACCCCTTTCCATACATGGCTTGGTCATATATCTGTTCTGTAGTCCTTACACATGCACTTTTGAGGCACTGCCATTCTTCTTCAACTCCACCTATTTCTTCCTGTTGAGGTGCTAGAGTCCTGAGTAAGTCTTTGAACTGCTATGCTTTCTGTACTGTCAACTGCCACGTCTTCAGACTATTCCCTGTTGATCTTAGAGCTTTCTCTGACCAGTGTTTGCAGCTGATTCTGGCAACTGGTTTATGCTGTGGGCCAGCAGTTTCTGTGGGGATGACTTTGTAATCACTGATTCTACACCACTGACCTTTCCTTACTAGGAGGAAGATTACATGAGTTTCATGTTGGCTACTCTTGTATGTGATGTTGGGACTGTCTTATCTTGCTGAGCCATGTGTTGGCTACCACCAAGCCATTTGCTAGACAGAGGTCTAGAATGGCCTCTCCTCTATTCTTTTGCCCCACCATATGGACTCAGGCAATCCTCATGCCCTGTTCTGTCTTGATATGTACCTTAAGTTCACCCATTATCAGCACCAATTCATGTTGTCCTGCTTTATCTAGTTGGTCATAGAATTGCTGTCTGAATGCACTCTTTCCCTAGCTATCACAACCCTGTTGTGGGACATAGGATGAAGTTATGAATACTGGTCTATGATTACACTGGAGTTTGTCATGAGTCTGTCATGAATTCTGATAATGTCCTTCACTGTCTTCTGAAGCTTGTCACTCACCCAATTACCACACCATTTCTAGCATGTCCTCCTCCTGAGTAGTAGACTCTGGACTCTGGATCCCAAGCCAAATGGCTTTGCTGCATTTTCCTTCTATTTTGTGTCTCAGATACATAGTATGTCCAGCCTCCTCCTTACCATCATGTTATCGACTTGCAAGCTCCACCCTGTCAGTTAACCTACAATGAGTGTAGCATTTCTTTGTTCATACTTGGCAGGTTGATTGGTTTGCATGTCCAGCTTTTGCTCAACATAGATATCCCAGGTAGTAGTCCAAGTTGGCCAGTAGCTTATTAACCTAGGGCTGCTGGACTTTATAGCAGACGCACACTGGTCAATAGGGGCACACAGACCCCTCCCACCATTAGCAAGGGTCCCATGAGTAGGTCAGATGGGGCAGGGTCCTCAACCCACTTAAATTATTAAAATACCCATACCCATTTGTGGACATTAGTCAACACGACCAGATCACCTAGAGCCATATTTTAATACCATAGAGTGGCTATCCCTGCCAAGGTGCACAGTCACTGTTCCCTGCTGTCTTATCTTCAGGATACTATGCACCACAGTAGATGCTGAAAGCAGTTGGTCTGTACAACTCTTCTGCTGTAGGGCACAATTCAGTTTATTTGATTTTCTTCTAAGAAACTGGGTTGTAAAATATCCAGGTCAGTGCATTCTTTTTTGGCTTTTACAGTTCATAAAATATTATCAAAAGTAAGGCAAACCTTTAAAGTGGTGTCAGTGTTTGTTTTTCATTAATATAACTATATATTAATATATTAATTAATAGATATATTAATATTATCTTTAATATTAGCTATCAGTTGTATCTAAACTGTATAATGCATCTTGGAGCTTTTCTCCCCGGGCCTCCATTGAAAATGGGTCAATTCAGCCCAGTGGACTTCCCTGGTAATCAAACTGCAAGTAAATAAAATAAATAAATAAGTAAATAAATACAGGATTGCCTATGTTATACGTGATAATTTAATGAAGATGTTTACTGGAGAGAAAAACAAAAGTTAGGCAAACCTTTTCTGTGGCTCTGTGGCATAGAGTGATGGAGGCCCTTACTGTGACCCAGTTTATGGGGTTTGAAATAGTAGTATTGGTGCTGGAGCCAAGGAGGGAGAATAATGCACAGACACGTCCCACTCTTCTCTCCCTGGGGGAGGGGAATGTTACTGGTGCTTAGGGAACATGTATAGGGAAGTGTGATTTCTGTTGTGGAGATTGGGGAACCACTTTCAGTGTTTGAGGGAAGCAAGCTGGCTGCTAGCTGGTAATATCATTTGTGGAACTGAAAGATATACAATGTAGTTATCTCATTGCTCATCCCCCTTCTGCTCTGAGTCTGCAGGGAAACATAGGGCTATGGTAAATACCATTGAATCCACACCTAATGGCTGGCTGAATGGTGACCTGTCCCAGTTGATCCTCACCTCTGGGTTTTGGGAATAAATGGATTGATTTGGCTAGGTGGTTGTTGAACAACAGCTGGGGAAAAAGAGCATCAGAAAAAAGAAAAAGAATCATCAGGGTTTATAAATGCCCATTCTGCTAGAGTAGTGGACAGTTTGCAAATCTCCTTCTGAAATGCTTCCATAGATGACATTTATGCGTCTGCCATCTGGATATCACAGAGCAGTTTCACAGGGTAATGCAAACTGGATGTGATTTCCATGTGTAGGTCTCATTTTCGGATCAACATTATTTGATACATTCTTTGATAACAGCCATTATGGCCTTTACACCATTTACAAGGCCTGACCTGGGACTCTTTTATGTTGATGACAAAGATCAATCTGCAAATGGCAGGTAACTTTGTGTTTGCTGCAATAATTAATATGCATTGGCATATTCATCTTTGTCACAATCTTCCCCCTCCTCTGCCCACCTTAGAGATGGCAGCTGCCTTCTTTGTTTGGGTGAGCGGGGTTGAGTTCACTTTTTTTCCAGGATTTTTGTACCGGACTTTTGTGAGCTGTAAGAGAACTGGAAAGAGGTCCTTCCAGTGCTGAGGAGTGTAAACAGAGATCCTAGCATAGATAGGGGTGTGTTCTAGATATAGGGGAAATTTCTGCCAGTCATAATCCTATTGATGACAGAGATGAAGCTGCCAATAAAGATCTGTTTTTATGGTAAGTTCACCGAAGGAAGGAGGTGACAGGCCTTTATGAAAGCCTTCAGTTTCTGGTAGCGGAAAAATAAGCTTTATTTCCTGTATGCAAGAATGCCCTGGAGGAAACTTCATCATGAATTTATAGGTCTGCTTGTACAAAAATGCTGCAAAGGACACATTAGTTTTCCTCTGCAGACAAAATATCTTTCATGGAACTTCTCATTTTAATTGCCTGTACTGCAATTAAAAGAATTCCTGAGCTTTAAGCCCTGCATAACAACTCTCCATATCTTATTTTTTTCTCAAAAACCTTGTCTCCTTGAAGACAAATTCATCTTTCATGCCATACTGACCACGAAAATGAGTATTAATTACTCTTGATATTCCACTCTTCTTCTCTAATAAACCACGGGGAGTATCTACCTCTTTGCTTGGATTTACATGGGCAATTTCAGTTTTAATGAACAAAACAAGTCCATATGGAAAGAGTCTTTTTTTTTTAATTTTCCTCTAAGAAATTGTGTTCTAAAATATCCAAGTGAAAACCTTCTCACGGAGTTCATAAAGTTTTAGTGCCAGATATTGCAAACATTTTGCCTGGCTCTGTGGAACAGAAGGATGGAGTCCTTACTGCAATCCAGCTGACTGACTGGGTTTCAAATAGTCAGGCCTGGTGTTGACACTTGCTGGGGCCCCCAAAATGTTAAATCGGGATCCCCTATAGACACTTCCAGTCTAAGTATCACTTTGTCGCTGCCATCTATCTTAAGCGACCTTTTAGTTCATGGTGCAAACTTTTAGGAGTTGTAAGCACAGAACGACCTGTAGCTACAGTGCTCCTGCATCACAAGAGGCCTTTGTACCACACTATGTTGGTCCATCTCAGAGGGGCATTCACAGTTACTGGCATTTAGTTGCAACAATAATACATTACAACAACTTTATGTACAGAGCTGGACTTGGGTGAAATGGTGCCCTAGGCAATGCCAGCTGTTTTAGCCCCCCCAACCATAAACATCCTCTAGTACTCCCCTCTACCCCCCCCCCCCAACCATCTTGGGCTCCCCATACCATGCACATTAATTTTTTCTTCCTTTTCTCATATTTTGCTTTACTTTTCATCTTTTTTGGGAAGCCATAACTTTCTACGTTGTTTGAAGTGCATTTTAAAGTGTTTTTTTTTTTTACATATTTTATCCAGTGATGGCTTGAACAGAAATTATGAATAAGGAAAGAAATTTAGTGTTGCTGTTCAGTTTGAGTTTTCCTAGCCTCCTTTCAACATACCTTTCCTAACCAGGACAGCGCAGTAATAACAATTTAGGAAATAACTCAATTAAGCTATGTCCGCCAGAAACCATGGTGTTATGGATGCTCTAAAGTGCATTTGAGAGCATTTTCCCCAACCATTTAATCTAAGCGCGGCCTGAACAAAAATCATGAGTAAATAAAGAATTTCTTTTTTTTTCTTTCAAGGAAGGCATAAGTTGTGTCTAAGGCTTAATGTTCAAAGCTGACAAAATAGCTCACAGTAAAGTAACCAATTGTTGTGAGGATACACAGGTCTTAGCTGGGAATATGCCTGCCTCTCTAACCCCCCCCCGCAAAAAAAAAATAAGACAGTCAGTGCTTATGCATCCGTCTGGGGTTAGACTGGGATGAAAGCAAAGGTTCAAACTGCCACAGTCATTTATTTCAAGTGACTGCTGACATATATGCTTCCTCACCCCTACCCCCCCAAATGCAGCCACCTGCATACATGTCTGATGTATGAGTGTAAGTAAAGTGAACAAAAATAATGATTATAGTAATATAGTCTATTTTGTTTCTCCTAGACAGTACACTGCCCCTACATGAGCTATAGTAACCTTATTTTTACACCTCTGAGGTCTATAAGAAAAGTAAACAGCACTGTCCCCAGCCCAAACACAAGCTATGAGGACCTCCTGTGCACATATCTAAGGTATGACTGATGCAAATTAAAGAAGTAATAACTACACAATCTCCAGCACCCCCCCCCCCACCACCACCACATAACCTACAGCTGCTTTCTGCACACACATCTGAACAAGGTTGGTTTTAGAATGGGTGTGGCTGAGTGCAGAGGCCATTATCAGTTTTATCCAAAGAGGGTCACATCACAGCCCTGTTCAGGTTAAAGAGTGTAATCAGGAAATTAATACATTTTTTCTTCTCATTTTCCCCAACCAGCAACAGCTTTTGCCATCAAGGATGATTATCCTTTTATACAGTCTTGGGAGTGGGGGGGCCACCACACTCATAGAAGATCTAGGTGTCTGAATGTTCTGTGATATATTATATGCCTTACTTTTGAAATATAATTACTTATTAGCTGCATTTTTGACTGATAACTAGAAGAATAATGCATGTGTCCTGGCATTATTAGGTGTGTGCACAACAAAAAAGTTTGTGATATTTTTTAAACACACACACACACGCATGCATAAGTCACAGCAGTAATAGTTTTGTACTTATTTCAGCAAATAGCAACACATTATGCAACACTGGTGCTGCCACACCAGCTCAGTGACTGTTGTTTAGCAGTTGTCAAACAGCAGGAGAGGAAGTCACTTTTATTTACATCATTGAGGAGTAATGCATATATGTCCCTGTCCGTGATTTCACAGACTTTCCCTGATTTTCCCTGTCCTTCATAAAAAGTTTTGATTTGCTGGTAATTCATTCAGGATTACAGTCAATAAATCCAGACATCAGAGTTTACTTCTTGTTGTCCAAAAATGGATGTTGATGCAAAAGGTGTTTTTATTGACTGTTTAAATGAATCAGAGTAATATTTAAAACATGTTCTTGATTTTGAAACTTTATTCTGCCATTATTTTTGGCTTTGCCCTGAGTTCTTCAGTAAAGAAGTTGAGAGTTATAGTATCTGTTTATGTCCTTCCATTTCACTGTTGTAGTATTCATAACATTGGGGATTCCCTGCTTAGGGCAGCTTGACATCTGACCAGTATATCAAAGCCTTAGGTTGCTTGAAGGTACACTGTTTGTCACACATTCTCCTCGCATAGCATAGTGCATAAAGGTGATGTCTGGATGTACCATCCTCAGAACTTTGCTGTCAGTCTGAACAACATCTCTCGATCATCGATCTGAAAGCCTACTTTCCATTGTTGGTTTCACTGAGCCATTGCAGGTAAGTGCCCCATTGTATTCCTTTTTTTACTTGTCTTTTCTATTTATTGCTTGTGGGGTTTCATGTCATCCAAGAAGAGTAAATGCCAAAGTGGGAGACAGATTCCCCATAAAGACTGCCACAAACAGTGTCTGTTTTCCCTTAGTGCCTTGCATGACCATACGTCTTGTTCCATCTGTCAGGCCTTTGTATGTAAAACATCACATAGGAGACTTTCTTCTTTAAACCACCGTAAAAAACACCAACTTGTAAAAAAAATGAAATAATGAACCAAACAGCTGAAATTCAGAACGTGATATTTTACTGCAAAAGGACCAAGTAGAAATCAGAGTAAGTGCTTTCATAAGGCACAGTAGCCAGACTTAGTCAGACAAATTCAACTAACAAATGCTCAACATTTATACTGCAAACCACACCCCCACTAGCAATCATTTAATCCAAAATTGACTAATTGGAATACATAACATTTAAACATTGATTGAACATTGAAAAATGAATACAAAAATGACACATACTTGAAAACAAAAATAACCCACAATAATGAACAGTTCATAAAAATTGTTATTGTTAAAAATTACCTATCCAATACCCTGAACTTCAATTTACTACTGATAGAAATAGCATCATTCAAACCTGGGGGTACATTGGCATTAAGGAAGACCTGCTACCAAACTTTTGTCCTCCAACCATAATTTCCAAGGGCCGCCCCTGTCACCCCATTTGACCTGCTGCAAAACCAAAAATTTAAAAACATGGTCAGGGAATTTTTTAATTTGCCTGTATAAGGCATTATTATCATCACAACGGCGGACATTGTACAGATGATCGTCTATCCTCTGAGCCAACTTCCATTGGGTCTTTCCAACATAAAAGCTGGAACAATGGGAGCACAAAGCCGCATATACTACTCCTTGAGCGTGACAATTAAATTTCCCCTTGACAATAATCTCCATATTACAAATCTTCACCTTAGATGTAATAAAAATGTGTTTATACTGACTACATGCCATGCAGGACTTCATTTTACCTTGTATGTTGGTATCCTTAACTTGCTCCAAAATATTTTTAATATTCCTACCCCTCCTGAAAACAAATTCAGGGTATTCACCAAACAGGGCCTCCATAACAGGATCACCTTTTAAAACGATCCAGTTCTATTTAACTATATCCTGCATAGAATAACTATCACTAGAAAACGTAGTCACAAAAGAGCAGGAAAACTTCTCTCCCAACCCAGACCCACTGGGCACACCTTCAGCTCTATGAACAAGGATCCCAGCATGAACATCCAAGTTCCCATCCCTATCAGAACCAAGCAGGGATCCCACCGGGCTCAAAGCACTTCCCCCAATTGTTTAAAATAGGTTTATAAATCCCTTTAATACGTTTATCGACCACTTCCTTCCTAATATTATTAATCAAATACGTAGGATAAGCCCTGTCTGCAAACATTTGACATACAAAATCACATTCCTCCAAAAAGTCCGCATAGCTAGAAACCATCCTGGCCGGTCTCACCAACTGCCCTTTAATAATACCACGTTTAACGTGCATAGGATGGTTACTACTGAAATGCAGTATACTATTTGAATATGTTGGCTTTCTATATATTGTTGATTTCAAACAGCCATCCTCAGGTTTAACCAATAACACATCCAAGTAAGATATTTTAGCCAAATCAAAATTATAAGTGAACTTCAGAAATGTGGTACTCTCATTAATATAATTCGTAAATTCCACTATACTTTCCACAGTTCCCTTCTATGCAATGAATAAATCGTCCAGATACCACAGGTATAATACAATATTTTTATTTATTTATTTAATTAATTAATTAGTAAAAAAATTAGTAAAAAAAAAAAAGGGAGGGAAACAAAAAATGTTTTTCCCACCAGGCCATGACTATATTTGCAAAAAGGGGGCCACAAGGGGAACCCATGGCCACCCCTGAAAGCTGCTTAAAAAAGTGCCCCTCAAAATAGATGTAATTATTCCTTAGCACCATATCCATGAATTGCGTATAGGTGTTATTACTATACTGAGGTACCCCAAATTCCTCATACAGAAACTCGGAGAACCAATTAAGACCAACATCCTGGGGGATACAACTATAAAGCTCCTTAACACCAGTAGAAAGAAAAGTAATATCTTGGTTAACCATATCTAAGCTGTTACACTTCTCCAAAAAGTGCCAAGAGTCCCGGCAAAGATGTGAAATATTCATAACCTTTTCTTTCAATTTATGGTCCAAGTACTTAGCAACATAGCTAGTCTTGGACCACGAAGAATCCAAAATGGGTCTAAAAGGGGATTGACCAAATCCTTATGGATCTTGGGAATCCCAAAGATCCCAGGAATTTTAGGAACATCCGTAGACATATAATTGTACTCATCAATGTCTGTCTGGTCCTGGGTTAACATGTCCATAAGGTCACTGTCAATTTTATGATAAGCAATATTAGCCTTATTCAGAGAGGCTTCATTATAAATATTGCTATATAGTAAATCAAACATTTTTTGCACATAGTCAACCCTGGACATAACAACCACCCCTCCCCCCTTATCTGGTTGCATGACTCTCAAGTTCTCACTTCTTAGTTCATTCAAGAAACCCTTTTCCACTTCAGTGATATTACCATCAACAACATTTTTACCCGGAAAATGCCGGAAATCGGTTTCACACATTTTTTCAAACGCTTTAATAGCAAAGTGCAATTCAGGATTGAAACTACTAGGCATTCTCAAACATTGACTATTAACATTAAAAACATTGCTATCATTCCTATACATGAATTTTAAATTAAGTCTACGTGTATACAATTTGAGATCACAAATAAGTTCACCAATATCACTTCTCCTACTCGGTACATAATTAAAACCTTTACAAAACAGGCCCATGCTCTTCTAAAGGGGCTTTCTCACCTCTGTTGTTGAAAGCACCCACTTCACCAGTTATCTGCTGCGAAGGGACTTTTTGTTTACCCTGCAGTGATGGAGGCAGAGGATAATCAAATCCACCCTGATAAGCATGCCTGTCCCTTTCAAGCTTCTTGGATTTGCAGTTAGCAATAAGCGCCGGAATACCATCCACTTGCTGAAAAACATGATCGTAAATCACCTTGTTCTGCTCCCAAACATCTGCCTGCTGAATCCTCGCATCTAGGTCATGAATCTCTTCCTGCAGTTTATCCAAAGCCTTATTGTTATGCTTACACATAAGTTCAAGGAGTTTGCAGCTATGATGGTCAAAGAGAACCAAAAGCTCTTGATGGTAAAAGGAATGTGGAATAATCCCATTCGGGAATTTCCACATACGAAGACCCTTTGGAATTTGCTGTACCTTAAGACACTCATGAAAATATAAATTCTCCCGTTGAATTTTTTAAAACTGCAACAGTTTACTCTTAAAGTCAGATAGAAGAGAGTCCATATTCGACAAATTCCCCCTGCTTATCTGATACAGGTGGTACATCTCCCTTTAACCATTGGTCTATTGTATCTTTCGATGTACCTATGATATTGTTACGACGAACCCTGTTGTTACAACTATGCACCTGTCCCTGTCCCGAATTTGGTGCAGTAAAGTCAGGATCATCCAAAGCATCCACATTACCATGTAAAATACGAGGAGTATCTCCATAATCTTGCTCAGAATGTACATCCCCCTGAGTCCCACATCCATTGCCTCCAGGGGTCTTGGGTAGTAATTGCTGAACCAGCAAAGTAAGGGTGTGTACCGAATCCTTCAGCTTCTGGAAATCCTCCACCGATACTCCAACATACCCTTCAGCCGTAACAGTGTTTTTTTACAGTGGTTTCGTGTTTGGTTTGAACCAACTTGTAAAGAAAACGAAATAATGAACCAAACAGCTGAAATTCAAAACACGATATTTTACTGCAAAAGGACCCAGTAGAAATCATAGAGTAAGCGCTTTCGTAAGGCACAGTAGCCAAACTTCATCAGACAAATTCAACTTACATGTGCTCAACATTTATACTGCAAACCACACCCCCACTAGCAATCAATTAATCCAAAATTGACTAATTGAAATACATAACATTTAAACATTGATTGAAAAATAAATACAAAAATGACACATACTTGAGAACAAAAATAATCCACAGTAATGAACAGTTCATAATTGTTATTGTGAAAAAATACCTATCCAATACCCTGAGCTTCAATTTACTACTGATTGAAATGGCTGAAAGAAATTTCTTCTTTGGCACTGTATCTTGAGAATCAGCATCTTAAACTTCTCGTGAAAGATGCGATGGAGGGAACTTCCCACCCAGAGAGTTAGCCGTCAGGGAAGAAAACCAAGAAGCCTAGGCTGGAATCTTCCACTGTGAAGACTCTGCCCGGATATCTCTCCTGAGGTGAGAGAATGCCTGGTGGTTGCCTGGCTTTGTTGCCCGATTCCTCTGCCTCGACTGGGTTGGAGGCCAGCAGGGATCCAGCTTTAAGTATCTCCGAGGAGGCTTTGCAGATGTCCATTTTGGACATTCATGGGGAACCACGGGTGATCATTTCTGAGGGCCTAGGCGTATTTCTCAGATTTTAGTCAAAGAAGTCCCTACTATCATTATTGAATGCCATCCTGGGTCAGAGCCTTCCAAGTTTTATAAGGCATACATCCCATTGAAGAAAAAAAAAAACATATTTCTCCTGCCCTAAGGATCCACAGACTGGCAGGCCTTCCCTCAGGGTTTGTTTACTGCTTTGATGGCAGTGAAACCTCCTCCAGGTGTTTCTACTCCCCCTTGGTATCTACTGCCTTAAAAAGTAACAGGATTCCTCTGAGAAGGATGAATACAATTGCTTGCTTAGTCGTCTTTGATTCGTTCTCCTTTGGACTGTGGGTCAGAGGAAGAGGAGTCTACCAGTCCTGATATTCCCTTTGAAGAGATTTCTTTTGGTAGGACAATCTCCAGGATGATGGAGTTCTTTAAATGGGATTCTGCTGAGGTCTCTGAGATTCTTAAGATGTACTATGAGTTGCTGCAGATGATTGAACTTTCAAAAGTTCGAGTGTCATATGGTTGACACCATATGATCGAATTTTTGAAAGTTCGAACGTTTTAATGGAGATCTCCGTACAGCATGAAAGTTTGATTATTTAATGTAGACCCCATTTTCTAATTCTTCTAAAGCTCCAGACTCTCGGCCCTGTGCTCACAAGAAGCCTAATAGATTTTATATGGTGCCTGAGGACTGTAAATTTTTGTACAAGTGTCCTGCTGTGGACCCCTCCGTGGTGTCTGTTGCCTCTGACAAGCCCTCTCAGGTACTTCCTTCACCAAAATTACTGCCCTCTGGTAAAGAGCAGAACCATGGAAAGACACTAGGTAAGACGGTTTACACCTTGGCTACCTTAGTTTTTAGGGCTGTTAATTATCAGACCTGTATATCCATGTATGTTTTGGCTGTCCTATCCCAGGCTTGTCAGGTTATGTCTGATCTTCCAGACTGAGGGTAAAACTTCAACTCTTTCTCTGTTAGGGACTTCCTCCCAGGTGGCTAGTCATTCCATCAGGTGTAGTTATGATGCCGCAGATGCTTCTTACAGGGCTGCTGCTTTTGGGTCTGATGAGGAGGTATCCTTGGCTTCTGCTTCAACCTCTGCCTAATGATATCTAGGCTAAGATGATGGATGCCCCTCTTGATAATAAAAACTTGTTTGGTGAAGCTGCTTATTATTTGTTTAAGTCCCTTCAGGATAAAGGAAAGGCTTTACAGGAACTCAAACGTGTTTGTTTCTCCTATTGCTAAATTTCAGAGAAACTACCCCAATAAACTAGCTTTCTTCACAGGCAATCTTGCCCATCTAGTAAGGGCAAAAAGGATGGTAAGGGGGCTCCTTCTGCTAAGGCTGTTCAGACTTCAGGGTCTCAGAAGTCTTAATTTCCAGATAAACCAGATGCTGTCTGACTATCCGATTCTTCTCAGCCACTTTCCTCTTTCTCTTCACATCTCTCTCTCTCTTCCTGTTTGGCTACAGATTGGGTTCTGTCCTTTACTTGCCAGGGGTATTTCATGGTATGAAAATCCCTTTCTCCTTTTGTGGGTATTCCTCAATCCCTTCGGAAACAACTCTCCTTTTTCCCCAGAGGTGCTTTGGGACCTTTTGTCTTAGGCATCTCTTGAATAGTACCCCATGTCCCAAAGGAGGAGGGGTTTTTACTCCAGGATGTTTCTAGTAACCAGAAAGGAGGGTAATTGCCGACCAATTCTAGACTTCTTTCATCTAAACACTTTTCTGAAGGTGAAGACTTTTTAGCTGTTGCCCCTTCAGACTTTGTTCCTTCTTTTGCCTTTTTAGGCTTATATGATGTCTCTGGATCTCAAGGATGCTTATCTCCATTTTCTGATTCATCTCCTTTTCAGGAAGTTTTTGCATTTCTTCATTGCTTCCTGGCATTTTCAGTTCTCTGCTTTGCCTTTTGGCCTTTCTGCTGCCCCAGAGGTATTCACCAAACACCTCACCTCTGCGATTGCTTTTTGCAGGCTTCAGGGGATCCAAGTGCTTTCCTACTTGGATGACCTGCTGTTTCAGGAATCCTCTCCAGAGATCCTATTGCATAAGCTTCATTTTTGCCATTACTCTTCTTCAGAGCCTGTGGTTTGCAGTAAAGCTCAAAAAGTCTTCTCTGACTCCTCCTCAGGACTATGTTTTTCTGGGTAGCAGGATTCAGACAGTACCTTTTATGGCATCCCTGCCTCCTCCCAAGGCCTTGACCCTCATCTCCTTTGTTCAGACTCTTCTTTCTCTGGCTTCATTACAGCCAGGGAGTTTGAGAGCTCTGGGGTTCATGGCTTCCACCATCCCTTTGCTCCCTTTGAGGAAGTTTCAGTGGTTCCTGAAGTCAGTTTGGCTAAAACATGCTAATCCCCTAGAATTTGTAGATGTTTATCGTGCATACAATTGCAGTCATAACAGATGGGTTATCCTGCCGTCAGGCGGGTCCTTGGTCGGCCGAATTCCAAAGTCTAGGTCCGGCGTCAGTTGTCGTCGCTTCCTCCCTGAAGTCAGTGTGGCAGGGGTATAAAAGAGGCAGCCAACACCATTTTCTTCAGTCTTTCTTGCTGCGCGGTGCCCGAAGCAGAAGCAGTTCGCAAGTGCCAATCGGCCAGCTCCTGAGATTTACGAAATTATTTCAGCCGAAGTCTTCTTGAAAGCTAAGTACCCCGTTGAGGAAACTTTTCTTGACTCAGACCGATGTCAGACAAAGTTAATAATTGCATTTCATGTGGGAAGCAAGTACCGCATGAGGATTTCCACTCTTACTGTATACCTTGCTTAGGCCCAGACCACGACGTCTCGGCCTGCCTTTTTTATGCTAGATTCAACAAACGCACTATTAAGCATCGGGCGGAGTTCGCCTTTCACTTTTTTGGCAAAAAATTTAATTATATTATGTCATTGGATACTCCAACTCCAGTTTTGAGCAAAAAACGCAAAGATAAGGACCGACTTACGAGGTCCGCACCACCTACTGATACTACGCTAAGGCCGACTACCGGTTCTCTGGTACTCAGCGAGGCGCCTATGCAGCCCCTGAGTACCGATGACAATGCATTACCGGTGTCTTCAGTACCCGAGGTCACAGACTCCTCGGCCCCCATTCCTACTACAGATACCGACGCCACTCCTGGCGGGGAAACTCAGAATTTAGACAGGCCTGACATTTCTCAAGGGGTCTTCAGGCCTTCCTCCTTCTCTATTAAAGCCTTCACTAAATCTAGAACAGCCATGAAAACCAAAAAACAGGTTCCTTAGACACCCTCTCAAGGCACCATGCCTAAAAAACAGTTGCTTAAAATGGCTGAGGATTTGATTACTCTTATCAGGGGTGATCAACCCCCCTCTGACAAAAGGCCCAGATTAGAGGAAGATTACCCTTCCTCAGATCACGCTTCTATTACCTCTATTACCTCAGAACTATCTGAGGACCAGGATTGTGCTTATTCTCCATTCGAAGACTCCGATGCAGAGGAGTCTATTCCCTCGGTCTCCCCCCCTGAGGACTTCTCTTTTGGGGAAACCCTGCATACATTGAGGGAACACTTTCACTGGGAAGGCCAAGATTACTCAGATTCCAAGAAAAGGCTCAGGGAATTTCTTCTGCTCCCCCAGCATAGGCCTCTGGCTATCCCTCCTGTTTTAGATATATTGGATGATGTGTACACAGAAGCCAGCCTTAATCCTGATTCTTTGCCTCCTGCTTCTGTTAAACCAAACAGGTATTACCGGGTTCCTGATTCTCACCAGTTCCTATATAAAAGCCATACTGCTGACCCAGAAACTATTTCACAGGGTCCCAAGGGAATTAAGGCCTCTACTGCTAAAAACCCATTACCTTCAGAGAGAGATTCCAGATCTTTAGAAAGGTGGGGGGAAAAGGTGTACACCTCGGCCACTTTAACTATGAGGGCATTAAGCTGTCAGTTCCATATGTTAAAGTATCAACAGTTTTTGATATCTCAGCTGAAAAGCAAGATGACACAACCAGAACAACCAGATTTAAAAGTGTTGCAGGATTTGTTGCATGGTGCAGAGCAAGTGGGTAAACATACCTTGCAGTGTGATTTTGATGCTTTAGAGGCCTTATGTAGAGCTGCTGTTACGGGGTCTGTTATACGTAGGCATGCTTGGCTCAAAGGGCAAACCTTACCAGATCATGTCAAAGCTAAATTATTAGATGCACCTCTTCAAAAAGATGTATTGTTTGGTGTTAAAGCAGAGGAGGTGCTAAAGAAAATGGAGGAAAAAGCGAAATCAATGCAAACAGTGAAAGATTTCCTGCAGGTACAGCCTCCACTTTTCAGCAGAAACTGGCCTTCAAAAAATTGGTCCTTTCCAACCACGGACAGACCTCAAAGGGGCAGATACAGGCGTCCAAGGGGGTAGAGGGCACCCTCAAGGATCTTTCAGACCCAGACAGTGGCAAGCACCAACCCCAAGAGGTGGAGAAGATAGATCACAATCTTTTAGAAAACAGACACAATGACTTCCCCCTACACCTGCCAAGCAAAGCTTTAATGGTAGCACCTTTGGGTGGAAAACTGACATTATTCTCAAAAAAATTGGCATATTGTTGCAAAAGGCAAATGGATTCTGGACATTATAGACAGAGGCTACATGTTCCACTTTCACACCCTTCCAAAAATGAGAGGCATGCCAAACCTGCCACAAAATCAAAGGGCAGAGGCACAAAAACAAATTTCAGCTCTCATGGACATGAAAGCAATTCAAGAGGTACTTGCAAAAGAACAAGGCCAAGGGTTTTATTCCAGACTATTCGTGGTACCAAGGAAAGACAGAGATTGGAGACCTATCTTAGACCTATCCATCCTAAACACATATCTACAGGTGCCAAAATTCAAGATGCTCACATTACAGCAGCTTCTTCCCATGCTGGTCTTGGCTGGTAACATTGGACCTCAAGGAGGCATACCTGCATGTCCCTATCAGACAAAATTGCAGAAGATACCTCAGATTTCTTGCAGGTTCAACCCATTACCAATTCTCTGCATTGCCCTTTGGCTTATCTACTGTGCCCAGAGTGTTTACGAAATGCCTGGCATCAGTAATCACCTTCTGCAGACTACAAGGGATACAAATCTACCCATATCTGGACGACTGCCTGATCCAAGCGGACAGCAAGGACATACTACTGCAGCACCTGGCGTTCATAATAAAACTGTTGAACTTCCTGGGATACATAGTAAACAAAAAGAAATCAAAACTAATACCCTCTCAACAAATACTTTTCGTGGGTGCCAGCTTGGATACAACCACCCAGATGGCCTACCTCACGCCAGACAAGAAAGGGCAACTGTCTCAATACTTCAGAAAAATGGCAACTTACACCTGGCTAACTGCAAGGAAAGTCCTGCAGGCTCTGGGATTCATGGCATCTTGCATCCTACTAATCCCATGTGCAAAGCTGCATATGAGGAAACTTCAATGGTACCTAAAAAAACTTATGGTCTCAACACAGCCACAGCTTGGAAGCAATTATACCACTCATTCCATGCCTTCAAAAGGAATTTATGTGGTGGGCTCAAGTTTGCCAAAGAAACACAGGTCTTCCTTTCTGTGTACCTCAAGCAACTCAAATCATCACAACAGACGCCTTGGACTACGCCTGGGGAGCACACATGACAGATCAGTGCATTCAGGGAAAATGGGCACGAAAAGAGAAGCTCCTTCACGTCAACCAAAAGGAAATGCTAGCTGTGCAAAAGGCTATTATGACCTTCAAAGACCTACTGCATCCAGGCCAGCTATTGATAAGGACAGACAACACCACAGTGATGTGGTACATAAACAAACAGGGGGGAACTCATTCATACCCCCTGTGCAGGCAAGCCATGACCCTATGGAACACAGCACTGGAATTGAAAATTCAACTACAGGCACAATTCCTGCCAGGGAAGGAAAACACACTGGCAGACAATCTAAGCAGAAATATGACAGATCCACACGAATGGAAGTTGCATCCCCAAATTTTCACAAAGATAACTCAGGCATGGGGACAGCCAGACATAGATCTCTTTGCTACCCACAGAAATTGCCAGTTGAAAAATTTTGTTCAAGGACCTATCATCCACAGGCCTGGAAAGTGGACGCACTTTCCTTCAATTGGGCAACATTGACAGTCTATGCCTTTCCGCCTCTTCCTCTGCTGCCCAAAGTTCTATTAAAAGCCAGAGCGGAGAGGCCGAAAATTGTTCTCATTGCTCCAGACTGGCCAAGGCAACACTGGTATCTGCTCCTGAAGAGCCTGACACATTCCCCACCATGGATCCTACCTCTAGTCCCTCTTCTGTTGTCCCAGCACAACTACAAAACTCTTCACAGCCATCTCAAAACTCTAAATCTAGCTGCATGGAGAATTCCTTGATTTCCCCAACAGTTTCTCCTCTCCAAGGAGGTGCAGGATGTCATCTTGGAGGCCAGAAGCCCTTCTACTAGAAAGGCCTACTCCGCCAAATGGAAACGATTTTGTGCCTGAAATAAAAAGAAGGGACAGAATCCTTGGGTAATAAATATTCCTCAAATTTTACAGTACCTAGCTGAGATGTTAAACAATGGACTTTCCTTCTCCTCCATCAAGATACACGCTTCAGCCATTTCTGCACAATACAACACAGATCCTCCTTTATTCTCTCATCCTCTCTTAAGGCAGTTTCTCAGAGGGGCAAATAATATAAAACCCCCAAGGAAACTACCAGTCCCTGCTTGAGACCTCAACTTTGTATTGGAAAAGCTGACCCTTCCTCCCTTCGAGCCAGCTTCTTCATCAGAGTTACAGTACTTGTCATGGAAAACAGCCTTTCTTCTGGCTATCACCTCAGCTTGCAGGGTTTCGGAACTACAGGCCCTCATGGCTGTGCAACCATTCATCATTTTCCATCAGGACAGAGTTTCCTTAAGAACCAACCCTATCTTTATGCCAAAGGTAGTATCCAGTGTAGCTTTGAATCAGACTATCCACTTACCTACCTTTTATCCTAATCCACAAAACAAAGGGGAAAGACTACTACATTCCATGGACATTCACAGACAACTTCGTTATTATTTGGACAGGACAAAGCCATTCAGGAAATCTGAGCAACTATTTGTGTCCTATGCTGCAGGTGCTCAAGGAAAGGCTATTTCCAAACAGATAATTTCAAAATGGATAGCCCACTGCATACGCTGTTGTTACTCATTTCATGGAAAAACTGTGCCTGCATGCATCAGATCCTACTCCACCAGAGCCACAGCTACCTCTGCAGCCTTCCTCAGGGGGGTCCCTACCAAGGATATTTTGGAAGCAGCCACCTGGAGTTCAGTGCACACTTTCTCCAATCACTATCACCTCCCACTATACTCTAAATCTAGAGCAGGCTTTGCCACAGCAGTCCTGCAGGGCATCCTAGCCCCTCCTAGTTCCACTTAGTGCCTACCACTCTTACTTAGCTTTGGGATTCTACCCATCTGTTATGACTGCAGCTGTATGCACGATGAACATAGTACAGTTTTGTACCTACCATAAATGTAGATGTTCGAGTGCTCATACAGCTGCAGTCCAGGTTTCCCTCCCTCCAACCCCTCTTAGGACAGGCCTTATGACAAACCCTTTTCATATAACCTTTTGGGGTGTTCTTTTATGGTGTATTTGCTTGCAGCTACTGTTTTTGATTTATCAACATTGCATTTTTGCATAACATTATGTTTGCCTTCCTTCTGGGGGCAACTGACATCTGGGGCAAGAAAGACTGAAGAAAATGGCATCGGCTGCCTCTTTTATACCCCTGCTGCACTAATGTCAGGGAGGAAGCGACGACAACCGACGCCGGACCTAGACTTTGGAATTCGGCCGACCGAGGACCCGCCTGACGGCAGGATAACCCATCTGTTATGACTGCAGCTGTATGAACACTCGAACATCTACATTTATGGTAGGTACAAAACTGTACTTTCTTCATGTTTCACTGTTGCAATCATCACACTTGGGTTATCTGCCTGCAGGTAGCCCTCAGTTGGCCCGAATATGAGTCTCTTGGGATTTCTCCATCGGATGCTGTCCCCTCTTTCATGACATCAGGTCATCAGGGGTATACAATATGCAGCAGATGCCGTTACATCAGCTTTTCTTGCTGCGTGGGAGCCCGAAGCAGAAGCAGTTCGCAAATGCTGGTCAGCTGTTACCTGAAATTTTCATTTTGCGAGTTTCAAACCTGAAGTCTTCTAAAGCTACGTACCCTGTTGGGGATCCTTTTTTCTTGCTCTCACCAATGTCAGAAAAAGTTAACAGTTATCTTGCCTGTGGAAAGTAAATACCTCACAGAAATTTTCATTCTTACTGTGTCACCTGTTTAGGCCCAGACCACGACGTCCCTCGCTATCAGTTTTGTGCCTTGTTCAATGCCCGAACTATTCATCATCAGGCTGTCTTTGTTGCTAAATTCTTTTGCTCTCATTCTCCGTATTCCGAAATGGCTTTGATAAGCCATCCGACTACCGATCTTCCGAAAAAACGTAAGGATAAAGACATAGATAGACCGCATATGTCCAAAACTTCCAACGATGCTTCCATTAAGCTAGTTGCCAACCCGCCAGTACTCAGGTGCTTTTGCAGCCCCTGTTACCCACTGCTACAGATTCGAAGGCCTCTACTGAGACCCATTCGGAGTCTGTTATGCCACGAGATGCTTCTTCGACTATGGAACCTGCGGATGCCTCTACCTTGGATGGATCTGGAGCCGCTGTGCAGGCACCGGCTTCTGAGGGTGTATTCAGACCTTCCAATGTTCGTATTAAACCAACTACTTCGTTTCTGACTAAAACTGCCAAATTTCTCAGGCTCAGAGTTTGCACTATGCCTAGGAAACAGACGACCAAAGCATATTCTCAAGCTCCCATGCCACAGAAACAAATGCTTAGAATGGCTGAAGACCTTATTACTTTAATTAGGGGAAGCCAGCCTTCCCCCTCTAAAAGACAAAGAATTGATTTTACTTCTGATTCTACAGACCATGCGTCTGATGACTCTGACCTCTCTGATTACCAGGAACATACCCTTATCTACCTATGAGGATTCAGATGCAGAGGTTTCCATTCCATCTGCCTCACCCCCGGAAAACTTTTCTTTCGGTGAAATCTTGCATACCCTAAGAGAGCATTTCTGCTGGGAATGCCAGGACTACCCACAGTCCAAAAAGAGACTCTGGGAATTTTTAAATTTGCCTCAGCATAGGCCTCTAGCTATACCCACTGTCTTGGATATTGTAGATGATGTATTCGTGGAATCCAGTCTTACCCCTAATACTTTACCACCAGCTCCTAGAAAGCCTGATAGGTACTACAGAGCACCCGACTCTCACAAATTTCTCTCTAAAAATCCTACTGCGGATCCAGAGACCATTTCCCAGGGACCCAAAGGTATTAAGGCTACTACAGCCAAAAACCCTACCCCTTCGGACAGGGATTCTAGGGCTTTAGACAGATGGGGTAAGAAGGTATATACCTCTGCAACTCTTGCCATCAGGCCTTTAAATTGCCAGTTTCACTTGTTGAAGTACAGCTGCATATTATGAGACTAATTAAACAAAAAATGTTGTTGATTCCAGATTGTGCAGAAAATGAAGATTTACAAGAGTTAATGCATTCTGCAAACCAAGTTGTTAAACATACTTTGCAGTGTGGTTTTGATGCCTTAGAAGCATCTTGCAGGGCTGCTGTCATTGGGTCTGTTCTGAGAAGGCATGCTTGGCTGAAGGAACAAATCTTGCCAGACCATGTCAAAGCAAAATTACTACATGCTCCATTAAACCAAGAATGTTTGGCACAAAAGCAGTAGTAGTTCTTAAAAAGATGGAGGAAAAAGCGAAATATATGCAAACTGTTAATGATTTCTTACATGTACAGCCACCTAGATTCAGTAGGCATTGGCCTTCAAAAAACTGGTCCCTTCCAGTCCCTCTCAGAACTTCTCAGTCCAAACCCAGGGTCAACAGACCACAAAGACTACAATCTCAGGGTATGCACAGATCTAAACAATGGAGTGCTTCCTCCTCAAAAACAGGGAGTGGTAAGCCACCCCCTTATGGAAAAAGTTCACAGTGACTCATGCCCAAGTACTTGCACCACTAGAAGGAAAACTCGCCCTGCATGCAAAAAACTGGGTGTATATTACCTAGGACCGATGGGTCTTAAATATTGTATCTCAGGGATACAGATTCTACTTCCACTCACTGCCAACTGCAAGCGGATTGCCAGACCTTCCTCCAAACCAGTGGGCAGTGGCCCAAAAGCAAGTACTTTCTCTTCTCAGTGTCAGGGCTATTCAACCTGATCCAACAGAACAAAGGGGACAGGGTTTCTACTCCAGACTGTTCCTGGTGCCCAGAAAAGTGAACTCTTGGTACCCTATTCTGGATCTGTCAATTCTCAACACCTTTCTGGTGGTACCAAAGTTCAAAATGCTTACACTCCAGCAGCTACTTCCTATGCTAGCCAAGGACTCCTGGCTAGTCACCCTAGACTTAAAAGAAGCTCATCTGCACATCCCCATAAGGGATTCTTGCAAGAAATATCCTATTTTCAGGGCAGACGCTATGCACTTTCAGTTCTCTGCATTTCGCTTTGGCTTATCTACTGCTCCCAGGGTATTCACAAAGTGCCTGGCTCCAGCCATTGCATAATGCAAGCAGATAAATATTCAAATTTACCCATACTACTTCAGCACCTGACGTTTGTAAAGAGACTCCTGACTTCACTGGGGTATACCATCAACGAAAAGAAATCACATCTTGTACCCAGCCAAAAGATTGTATTCCTGGGAGCAAGCTTAAACACAACTTCCCAGATGGCATTCCTCACTTCAGAAAAGCAGGTTTATTTGACAAATTACTTCAAACTACTGGCCACCCAAACCCAGCTGTCTGCAAGAAAAATACTGCAAGCCCTAGGATTCATGGCCTCATGCATTCTCCTAATTCCATATGCAAGACTGCATATGAGGAAACCTCATTGGTACTTAAAAAGTCTCTGGTGTCAACCTTCTCAGGACCAGGAAACTATGATTCCTATCATTCCTTGCCTGAGGATAGAGTTCCTTTGGTGGGCAGAGGCTTGCAACCACAACAAGGAACTCCCTTTCACTCAAACCTCCCGCCGCCCAACCCCTGACAACAGACGCATCAGACTATGCACGAGGGATTCACATGGCAGGCAAATGCATTCATGGAAAATGGAGCCCAGGACAAATTCACCTGCATATCAATCAAAAAGAAGTGTTAGCTGTACAGAATGCACTGCAAGCCTTCAAATACCTTATCCTGCCAGGACAACTCTTGATAAAGACAGATAACACCACAGTTATGTGGTACATAAACAAGCAGGGGAAACACATTCCTACCCACTCTGCAGGTTAGCCATGGCTCTGTGGAACACAGCCTTGAGCAATCAAGTGCACCTGCAAGTTCCATTCCTGCCATGCAAACAAAATTCACTGGCAGGCGACTTAAGCAGAAATCTAATGGTCCCCCATGAGCGAAAACTGGAACCCAACTCACTCAAACTTCTAATCCACAGGTGGGGCACACCAGAGGTGGACCTCTTTGCTTCCCCCCAAAACCATCAACTGAGCAAAATTTGCACCAGAACTCCCCACAGCCAAGCATGGAAAGTGGATGCACTATCCTTTTACATGGGAAAATCTCTCAATCTATGCCTTTCACCCTCTGCCTCTCCTTTCAAAAGTACTGCTCAAGATCAAACAGGACAGGCCAAGGACAATCCTTATTGCACCAGACTGGCCACACCAACACTGGTACCCACTCCTATGCAGTCTGACAGCAGTGCCACCCTGGCACCTACATCAGACCCCCCTCTCTGCTGTCCCAGCAGGAGAGACAGATTTTGCATCCTCAGCTGCAAATCCTGAACCTGGCAGCCTGGCTTATTCCCTGAATACATCACCAGCAACCCTCAGCAAACAGTGCTGGATGTCATCCTTGAGGCCAGGAGGCATAGTACTAGGAAATCCTATTCAGAAAAATAGAAAAGATAATGTTCTTGGAGTCATTCTCAAGGAAAGGACATAGCCTTGCCCACTTTACCTCAAATCCTGGATTATCTAGCAGACCTGCTCCACAAAGGCGCTCCACAAAGGCCCATCCTTCTCATCAATTAAGATTCATGCCTCTGCCATCTCAGCTCATTATAATACTGAGCCACCCCTCTTCTTTCACCCTCTGATCAAACAGTTCCTGAGAGGAGCTAACAATTTAAGACCCCAAGGAGAGCTCCCACCCCTGCTCGGGATCTTAACTTTGTACTAGAGAAGATCACACTTCCCCCTTTTGAGCCTGATGCTACAGCAGAGTTAAAATTCCTCTCTCAGAAAACAACCTTACTTCTAGCCATCACTTCATCAAGAAGAGTGTCTCCGTTACAGGCCCTTATGGCTGTGGAACCCTTCATTATCTTCCATGCGGACAGGGTTTCCCTCATGACTAACCCATCATTTATGCCCACGGTGGTATTCAGTGTGGCTTTAAACCAATCCATCCATTTACCAACCTTTTTTCCTAATCCTCAGAATAAAGAGAAAAGGATCCTGCACTCCTTGGAAGTGCACAGACAGCTCAGGTTCTACCTTGCAGGACTAAACCTTTCAGAAAATCTGACCAGCTGCTAGTCAGCTTTGCTACAGGGGCAGAGGGCAAGGCCATTTCAAAGCAAACCATTTACAAATGGATTGCACACTGCATCCATTTCTGCTACAAACAGCATGAAAAACCTACCACACAGGAGGTCAGACCTCATTCCACTTAGGGCGCTCTCAACCTCTTCAGCATTTCTCAGGGGAGTCCCTACCAGGGACATCCTGGAAGCTGCAACCTGGAGTTCTGTACACACCTTCAACAAGCATTACCACTTGCCTATCTTTTCTAAATCGAGCTGGATTTGCCACAGCAGTCTTACAAGGCCTGCTAGCCAGCTCTAATACTTCTTGACTGCCTCCACCCTTCCTCAGCTTTGGGAATCAACCCAAGTGTGATGACTGCAATAGTGAAACACGAAGAACATCGTACAGTTGTGTACACTTACCATAAATGTAGATGTTCAAGTGTATTCACTGTTGCAGCCCTGGTTAAGCTCTAATACTTCTTGACTGCCTCCACCCTTCCTCAGCTTTGGGAATCAACCCAAGTGTGATGACTGCAATAGTGAAACATGAAGAACATAGTACAGTTGTGTACACTTACCATAAATGTAGATGTTCGAGTGTAGTCACTGTTGCAGTCCTGGTTACCCTCCCTCCAGCCCCCTGACTTTTTTATACTTTCTGCCTCTCCTCTTTTTTGGCCATATCTTATGGCAATGGTATTTACTTTTTACTGGAGGTGTGCCACACCATGTGATTGCTTCCTATTTTGGGGGCTCCTGACATCTGGGGCAAGAAAAACTGATGTAATGGCATCGACTGCATGTTTTATACCCCTTACGACTTGATGTCATGGAAGAGGTGACAGCATCTGACACAGAAATCCAAAGACTCTGGTATTCGGGCCGACTGAGCCCTCAAAGTGTGATGACTGCAACAGTGAATACACTTGAACATCTACATTTATGGTAAGTGTACACAACTGTACTTTCCTCTTCTACCTTGTCTCAAGAAGGAACTCCACTGGTGGATCCAGCAGTTGTCCTTAAATCCTAGGTTCCCTTTTCATCCTCCTCTTCTCTCTGAGGAGCTGTTCACAGATGCTTCAGACGTGAGATGCGGAACAACTTTTAGCTCCCTAAAGGTGCAGGAGGTATGGTCTCCTCTTCAACAGAAGGAACACATCGATGTCAAAGAGATGAGAGCCCTTATGCTGTCTCTTCAGGTTTTTCATCCTCTTTTCTCACTGGGACCTCTCAAGGTGTTTACAGACACCACCACAGTGGTGTGGTATGTAAAACTGGCGAACAAGATCTGGTTAGCTTTCCTGTTATGGAATCTTGCTGTCCAGTATCAAGTGACTCTTATGGCAGTTTACATTCCCTCAGGACAAAACATTGTGGAAGACACTCTGAGTTGGTCCTTAACTCAATCCCATGAATGGATGCTTCACAGGGATGTGTTTTTGGACATTATTCACCAGTGGGGTGCTCCTCAACTAGCTGTTTTGCCTCCTTTTTGAACAGGAAACTTCCTCTATCTTGTGCCAGAGTCCCAGGTCCTCTGGTGTGGAAGTTGGATGGCCTGTCTTTCATTCCAAAGGTCCTGTTCAAAATTCAGCAGGATGCCCCCAAAATCTTGTTGATGACTCCCTTTTGGCCAAGACAGCATTGGTTCCTTCTCCTGCATTTAGCCAAGGACAGTCATCACAAGTTAATCACACAGTGGACCTACTCACACAAGACAAGGGATCTCTTATCCATCCCCACCTGTCCACTCAACTGACTCTGTGGGTGATTGTTCCACATAGACACCTTTTTTTCTGAAGATGTGCTTAGGGTCCTGCAGGAGGCCGGGAAACCCAGTACTAGTAAATCCTGTTGATCCAAATGGAAGAAGTTTTCTGTTTGGTGTCTTTCTCATAACCTGGATTCACTTTCTGTGGATGTTCCTTTGCTCCTTTATTATCTGTGAGAATTGCTCAATTCTGGGTTAGCTTATTCTGCTGTTAAAGCTCACTTGTCAGCTGTCTCTGCTTGTCTGCCTTTATCTCTTCCTTTAGTTTCTAGATTTGCAGCTAAACAATTCCTTAAAGGTGTCCTTCATATTAGGCCTCACAGGAAGTCTGTTCCTCCTCCCTGGGATCTTAAGTTTGCCTGAGAAAAATTGACCAAGTCTCCTTTTGAGCCTGCAGCTTCAGCTTCCTTACAACATTGTTTTTGGAAGACTTATCTTTTGTTAGCCTTTACCCCTCTGCTAGATGGGTGTCTGAGCTTCAAGCTCTGATGGCTTGTCCTCCTTTTTTGGAATTTCATAAGGACAGGGTGTTCTTGCATACTAATTATGCCCAAGGTGGTGAATGAGTTGCCCCTTAATCAGTGTACTCATTTGCCAACTTTTTTCCCTTCTCCACAATATGCTAGTAAGAAGATGTGCATAGACAACTCAGATTTTATTTGGATAAGACTAAGGCTATTAGGAAATCTGCTGAGCTGTTTTTCTTTCATCCCAGGTCCTAGGGATTAGCTGTGTCCAAGCTGACTGTTTCTTCTTGGATTTCAAAAGCTATTACTTTTTGTTCTTTTCAAGGTAAGGGCCTTCCTTATTTTATTAAGGCTCATCGTAATAGAGCTGTGACTTCTTCTGGTGCTTTTTTAAGAGTTGGGTACTATCTCTATTTTTGAGGCAGCTACCTGGTGTTCTGTGCATACTTTCACAAGCGCTACAAGTTGGATGGAATTTCCAGAGCTAGAGCTGGTTTTGCTAGGGCCATTCTTCATGGTTTCCTAGAGAGCACTGTTGGTCCTTTCCCCTCCCAAGTTTCTTCCTGAGTTTTGGCACTCTCCCTAATGTTATGAATACTGCAACAGTGAAATAGAAGGACATAGTACCGTTATAAAATCTTACCATAACAGTAGATATCTTTCTCTTCACTTTTGCAGTATTCATTCACTCCCTTCCTCCTCCCCCTGGTCCATTTCTTTTCTGGATGTACTGGTTACCTCTTGGTTTTCCTTGGATTGGCATTCCTACTGGGGCTTTCACTTTTGAGCATTGTACTTCCAGACTTCACCTGTATGCCCTATGCTACGCAAGGAGCATACGTGTAATGTACGGCATATCTTAAAGCAACCTAAGGGTTTAGTATACTGGCCAGACATCAGGCTGCCCTAGGTAGGGATATGAATAACTGCAACAGTGAAGAGAAGGGCATCTACCATTATGGTAAGATTTTACACAGTTGTACTTTCTGCCAGTATTTATAAAACTCCCTGAAAGAGAACCATCCCTGATGACTGGGATCATCAGCTCTTCTTAAAACTTAAGGTAAGTACTGAGATCAGTCATTGTGGGCTGCTGATCTCTCTAGTACTTATCTTGTTCATATTAATTATCAGCTTTATCCTGACAGGGTCATACTACAGCCCTGTTCAGGTAAAAGATTATAATCAGAAAATTAATATATTCTTTTTTCAACCAGCAGCAGTTTTCGTGGGGCCTCCATACAGTCAAGCACAGATATTGCAAGTATCTAAAGCTGGCTATGCTGTTTTAGTGGACAGAATGGTCA
Source organism: Protopterus annectens (assembly GCF_019279795.1). NCBI lineage: Eukaryota > Metazoa > Chordata > Ceratodontiformes > Protopteridae > Protopterus > Protopterus annectens. The sequence goes on from NC_056725.1 coordinate 1,985,950,661, forward strand.
CCAGCAGGGTTTAAACACTGTCAGTGGTAAATTATTTAATGGAGTTGTGAAGCTTGTTACTTGATAGAATGTTATTATAACCAGATATATCATTGAATTTTAAAGGAGATATAAATAAAAGTTATTATCTGCCTGGTTTATTAAATATACAAGATTGCTGTACTAGCTTTTGTAGGTTTGACAGGTTTCGAAAGATCAAGATAATATAACTTGCTCTTGTTGGGGGCCCCCAGGAACAGAAGTCTACAGGCGACTGTAGGGTTCGCTGGTGCCTAAGCCAGCTATACGAATAGCTGCCCTGACACTGGAGGTGGCAGGGATGGAGTGGAAAATAACTTTTTTTTCCCTATATGCAAGAAGATACTGTGCAGGAAACTTCATCAATTTACGTCTGACTTTGCAAAATGCTGCAAAGGGTAGACTTTTTTTTGTTTTTTCTTCTACCTCTGGAAACTTAAAATGTCTTTTAGTCGCTTTTACTGCAGCTAAAAAAATATTTCTACACTCATACCATGAAACTCAACCCTCCATATCACATTTTTGCTGAAAACTTGGCCATGATTTTTTTATGGCTGACTTAAAATGCTAAAAAAAAAGCATATATTTCCTTTTTGTTGTAGGTCCCAGAGGAAAGCATTTATTAGCTATCCTGGCAATTCCAGAATTTTAGTTGTAAATACATCTGGTAGTGTATTAGAGGGCACTGCATGTACATGAAGCACAATTTCAAATTTGAAGTGTGCTTGCTTTAGTGTACATCTGTAATTCATTTGTAATGAAGAAGTCCATCTTTCCATTTTACCACTGCAGGCTCAGTTTCCACATAGTAATTATCAGTCTGATTTTTTTTCCAGACAGTCTATTTTCATCTGTCATACCTTTTATTTTCCTTCCATGTTATGTTATGTTAGCCATTTAGTGTTTCATGAACTAGCACTGTTTGGCATAAAGTTGCATTTGCAGCATTTTACTAAACCTTGTATAGGGCACCAGTCTTTTCTGCCTTTCTGGGGCTTCTCGGAGAATGATGGTAGTATCCTAATTCAAATGGCACACAAGCACTGTCCAGTAATGGAGTCCATTCTGTCTGGTGTATTATACTGTCACTGCATTAATACATTTCACTTATTTTTGAGAATTGTACATTAATTGTAATTCCCACAGCTCCTCCATTTTTGATGAGGGTTAACACTCCTATTTAATGTTCTTAGCTTTTTAGGCCCTGGTGTGTCATTCAGCAGCTGCCAGATGTTCATCGTGTTACACTGCTGCAGTCAACACACTTGGGTTATCCTGCCATCAGGCGGTCCTACAGTTGGCCAGAGTTCCAAAGTCTTGGTCCGGCGTCGGTTGCTGTTACTTCTTCCCTGATGTCAGTGCGCCAGGCGTATATAAGAGGCATCCGATGCCATTTTCTTCAGTCTTTCTTGCCACGCGGTGCCCGAAGCAGAAGCAGTTCGCAAGTGCTGGTCGGCCGACTCCTGAGATTTTCAAATTGAATTTCAGACCGAAGTCTTCAATAAAGCTAAGTACCCTATTGGGGAACCTTTTCTTGCCTCAGTCCGATGTCAGAAAAAGTTAACAATTACATTTCTTGTGGGAAGCAAATACCTCATAAGGACTTTCATTCTTATTGTATTCCTTGCCTAGGCCCAGACCACGACATCCCAGGTTGTCGGTTTTGTGCTAGGTTTAACAAACAAACTATTAAACGTCTGTTTGATTTCGCCCAACATTATTTTGGTAGGAAATTTAATTATACCATGCCGTCGGAACAACCGATGACCGGAATGCATAAAAAACGCAAAGATAAGGAAAGGCAGCCGAGACCCAAACCAGACTCCGAGGCCTCTGCTGGCCCAGTTGCCGGTTCTCCGGTTTTTAGTGAGGTGCCTACGCAGCCCCTGACGATCGCTGATTTAGAACCCCAGGCGGCATCCGATTCCCAAGCGGAGATTACTAAGCCTTCACAGCCTTTGCCATTAGGTCATTCCGACTCCATGGCTGAAGGAGATTCCGGTGCAGTTGAAACGCCTTCAGTTGCAGAAGGTGTCTTCAGACCGACTACACTCACTATTAAATCCTATGCAAAGCTGAAAACTCCTTTAAAAGCAAAGAAGACTGTACAGCAGTCTCCAGTACAAGGCCCCATGCCTAAGAAACAGACGCTTAAGATGGCTGAAGACTTAATTATCCTAATCAGGGGTTCCCATCCCCCTCCTGATAAAAGGCCTAGACAGGAGGAGGACTACGCTTCCTCTGACCAGGTTTCAATTTCCTCAGATTCTTCTGAGGAACAGGAATACTCTTTTCCTCCTTATGAAGACTGTATTCCTTCAGCATCTCCCCCAGAAGACTACTCTTTTGGGGAAACCCTACATACCATGAGGCAACATTTCCACTGGGAAGGCCAGGATTACTCTGATTCTAAGAAAAGGCTCAGAGAGTTCCTTTTACTACCCCAGCACAGACCCCTTGCTATTCCACCCGTGTTGGACATTGTGGATGATGTTTATTCAGAATCTAGCCTTAACCCAGATTCACTACCTCCTGCACCAGCCAAACCAGACAGATATTACAGAGTCCCTGACTCACACAAATTCCTATATAAAAGCCCGGTTGCTGACCCGCAAACCATTTCCCAGGGTCCCAAAGGGATTAAGGCCTCTACTGCTAAAAATCCTGTACCCTCTGAAAGGGATTCCAGAGCACTAGACAGATGGGGAAAGAAAGTATATACCTCAGCTACTCTAGCTATGAGGGCCTTAAATTGCCAGTTTCACATGCTGAAATATCAATAATATTTGATGTCTCAATTAAAACAAAAAGTAATCACACATACAGAGTAGCCTGATTACAAGGAAATGCAAGATTTGTTGCATGCAGCTGAACAAGTGGGAAAACATACTTTGCAATGTGGATTTGATTCATTGGAAGCTTCTTGTAGAGCAGCAGTGACAGCGTCTGTCATACGTAGGCATGCTTGGTTAAAAGAACAAGCTTTACCTGATCATGTTAAAGCAAAGTTATTGGATGCACCTTTACAGCAGGATGTTTTATTTAGTGTAAAAGCAGAAGTTTTAAAGAAAATGGAGGATAAGGCAAAATCTATGCAGACGGTCAAGGATTTTTTTACAGGTTCAACCCCCTCGTTTCAGCAGAAATTGGCCAACCAAAAACTGGTCCTTTCCAGCTTCTGACAGGCCACAGAGGGGCAAATACAGACGCCCAAGGGGCAGAGGTCAGCCACAAGGCTCTTACAAGCCTCGACAATAGGGTGCCACAACCCAGAAAGGAGGAGAAGACAGGTCTCAAACTATCAGAATACAAACACAATGACTTACCCCTGAGACTGCCAAGCAAATCCCTCTTGGCAGCTCCCTTGGGAGGAAAACTAGCACTTTTTGCAGACAACTGGCACATCATCACAAAAGACAAATGGGTCCTAAATATTGTATCTCAAGGATACAGATTCCACTTTCACACTTTACCAAGGATAAAAGGAATGCCAAACCTGCCACCAAATCAATGGGCAGAGGCTCAAAAACAAATTACAGCTCTCATGGACATGAGGGCCATTCAACAGGTTCCTACACAGGCGCAAGGACAAAGATTTTATTCAAGACTCTTTCTAGTTCCCCGAAAGGACAAAGCCTGGAGACCCATTCTGGACCTCTCAATTCTAAACACATATCTGCAAGTACCCAAATTCAAGATGCTAACACTACAGCAACTTCTTCCCATGCTGGGCAAGAAGGCTTGGCTAGTAACGTTGGACCTCAAGGAGGCATACCTGCATGTCCCTATCAGACAAAATTGCAGAAGATACCTCCAGTTTATAGCAGGTTCAACCCATTACCAATTCTCTGCACTGCCCTTTGGCTTATCTACTCTGCCCAGGGTCTTCACAAAATGCCTGGCACCAGTAATTGCATACTGCAGACAAAGAGGAATTCAAATATATCCATACCTGGACGACTGCCTTATTCAAGCAGAAGGCAAGGACATTCTTTTAAAGCATCTGGCGTTTGTCAAAAACCTATTAAGTTGTCTAGGGTACACAGTAAACGAAAAGAAGTCAAAACTAGTGCCCTCACAAGACATAATATTCCTGGGTGCCAGCTTAAATACAACAGCCGAGATGGCTTATCTCATGCCAGACAAGCAAGGACAACTGACTCAATACTTCAAAATGATGGCAACAAAGACCCAACTCCCTGCAAGAAAAATTCTGCAGGCCTTGGGATTCATGGCATCTTGCATACTACTAATACCATATGCAAAACTGCATTTGAGGAAATTACAATGGTACCTGAAAAGTGTATAGACTCAACACAGCCACAGCTTGGAAACAATAGGTTCATAGGTTCATACTAGGCTATCTGCCCGAGGGTATTTACAAGCCTAGCCCATCGTTTTGTGGCTTACGCCACCCCTTTAGTATGGGGAACTATACCCATTATTTTGCTGTGCCTCTGTCGAGCAGTGACACTGAGGTAATCCCTTGGGTATATCTGCGATCTCCCATCCATTGGTCAAGATTTCTCTTGAACAAGGCCAGCGAGGTGCTCTGCCTCACATGTACCGGGATTTTGTTCCACAGCATAGGGAGTCTTTGGGTGATGAATCTATCCCTCCAGCACGTCCTATTAATAGCCGTGTCGAGGTTTAAGTCTCCCGCCCTTGTGGCTCTGATGGATCTAGATTTTTTGAGGTGAAGCATATTCATCAAATCTGGGTTTGACATGGCCTTGTATGTTAGGCAAAGGTCACCTCTGAGCAAGCGGTAAGCGACTGAATAGAGCTGGATTTCTTTCAGTCGGTCAGCATAGGATTTTTGAGACCCTTTATCCTTTTGGTGAGGAACTTTTGTGGCCTCTCCAGCTGCTGCAAGTGTCGGGTCAGATACATCCCGAATGGGGCATTGTACTCAATCATTGGTCTGATGAGTGATGAGTAAAGGGAGACTATGACCTCCCTTGATCTAGATGAGAATCCCTTCATGATAAGGTGGGCAATGTAGAAGGTCTTCCTAACTACTTTAGCTACATGGGTGTCGAATGACAGACTACTATCAACCTGGGTCCCCAGGTCCCTGATAACTTCTTCTGTGCTCAGTGGATTGCCACCTATTTGGTAGATAGGGGTAACCTTGTTTTTCCCAAAGGGTATGACTATGCATTTTTTGGCATTTAACTTCAGGCCGTGGCTCTGGCACCAGTCATCCACTTCTGTGAGACCCTTCTGAAGGATATCTGTGTCAGATGTGTTTTCTACTATGGCGCCCAGTTTGCAGTCATCTGCAAACTTTGTCAGCCATAACCCTCCTGTGTTTGCTTGTACTTCGGAAAAGTAGATGCCAAACAAGAGTGGGCCCAGGACTGAGCCCTGTGGGACACCACTTGTGACAGGTTTTGAGTCTGACATGGCGCCAGCAACTCTGACCCTGTGGGTTCTGTCACTCAGCCAGTTTGCAACCCATCTTGTGATATATGGGTTAACATTTAAGCTGATGAGTTTTTCAATGATACCCGAGTGAGGTATTGTATCGAAGGCCTTAGCCAGATCGAGGTAGGCTGTATGGGCTGCCTTTCCCTCGTCAATGGCTTTGGTGACTGTTTCGAAGAAGTCAACCAAGTTTAAAAGGCATGATCTGCCTTTGACAAAGCCAAACTGGGTTGGATCCAAAGTCTGCAAATTCCCTATGTCTTTATTTATGAGGTCCATTATGATCCTTTCCATGGCTTTGCAGATAAGGCTTGTCAAGCTAATGGGCCGGTAATTCCCAGGGTCGGTGGAGGCACCACCTTTGTGAAGTGGGACCACAGTTGCAGTGCGCCACTCCTGGACGTATCCAGAGGTAAGACTTTGATTAAACAGCTGTCCTAGCTGTGGGTTTAATTCCTCATTGAGTTCGTGGAGCACACAGCCGGGGACACCATCAGGTCCCATGGATGCTGTGTCTTTTGCTGTGGAGAGAGCAGTGCTCACTTGGGCTGGAGATGTTTGGGGGCTGCAATCGTTTGGTATAGATATCTCTCCTTTGGGGAGGGGAGAAGTTTGCACTGAACCTGTCAGCCAGTATGTTGGCAATGTCTGTAGGATCAGTAATCTTCACATCATTTTGAACTAGTTCTGAGCATATCTGGGAGTTTCCTCCTAGGTTTCTAACATAGCTAAAGAAGGCCTTATGATTGTCTTTTGAGTCTTTAGCTATTTTTCTCTCAAATTTGCTTTGGATGATTTTATGAGAGCTCTTAGTTTTTACTTATAGTGATCAAGGGTGTCTTACCTTTTAAGGATTTTGCTCTATCTTGTAGTAGCTTCCTCCTTTTATTGTAGAGTTTGTTTATGGCTGGGGTCCACCAGACTGGACGCTTGCCTTTGGTACTAAGAGTCTTTGTTTTGTTTGGGATTGCCTTATCCATGCAGTCCTGCAGGTGCTGGTAGAAGGTGTTTGTAAGTGATTCAGCGGCTTGAGTACTGTTTTCCACTGCCTCGGGGCCTTAAAGGAGATCACACTAGTCTTTAGAAGTGTGAAGTCGGCTTTGAGAAGTTCTTTACTGTGGTCTTTTTATTTCAGGTGGGGTGGGATGAGGACCTCCAGCGAGATTAGTTTGTGATCTGATCTCACCAGTGAGGGGTATACTTCGTGTTGAACATTGTGCTCCCATGTTCGTGATGATGAGATCAAGTATGTTATCTCCTCTTGTGGGGATGGTGACTAGTTGTTCCATGGCATTTGAGTTTATGAATTCCAGGAACTTTTGGGCTAGGGTGTTTGGGCTTGAGTAGTGTTCCCAGTCTATATTAGGGTAATTGAAGTCACCTAGTATGATGGTGTTTGGTGATACATTTATCCCTCTAGTGTTTTCAGGAAGGCCATGTGAAGTTCCTGAGTTTGTGAGGGTGGCCTGTAACATGCTACAATTTGCAGAGCAGTCTTGCCTATGGTTAATTGCACCTGGATGGTCTCCGATGCATCGATGCGTTGCCACCAGTCTTGAGGTGTGGGTGTCCTTGATGAATATGGATACCCTCCTTTCTTGGTATTGTCCGGATTTTGGGGCCGGAACGCATGATATGAGGTAAAACCTGATAGCTGGGGTGCTCTCAGGAGCCTTGAACCAGGTTTCTGTCACAGCACAGACATCAATGTTCTCCATACTGAGAAGGGCCTCGAGTGCGTGCATTTTGAGATTGAGACTTCTGGCATTGAGCAGCATTACACTTAGTTTTTTTCCTTTTTGTGTTCTAGGGTGGTAGGTTTAGAATTTGAGCCTTGCCTAAAAAGGCACTATGGGGTGGCAAGAGCCTTTGCCAATATCCGGAATCCCAGGGTGACAGGTGCAAGCCGTCCCTTGGAAGCAGCGTGGCTTGTCCAGCATGTCATCCCAGGCAGACAGATACTGGATCCCCTTTGAATGACACCAGTGTTTAAGCCAATTGTTAAAGCTGATCATCTTATCTCTGTATTGTGGCATCACTCTTGGTGAAGGTAGGATACTGCTCAAGGTCAGGGTCATACCTGCCTGGGCTACATAATCAGAGAGCTCCTCAATGTCTCTCTTCATGTAGTCCAAGGAGGTACGCCTCAGGTCGCTTACACCAGCGTGGACAATGACTGAGTCATATTTGTACTTGCTGTTGAGAGACCTGAGTGCTTATGCTATGTGGCGGATTCTAGTGCCCGACAGGCAGCTTACTGTGACCTTCTCCTTACTCAGTCTGGTGAGCGGACGCCAGTGTGTCTGACTATGGAGTCACCAATGACTAGTGTGTCTGGCATTGTGTTTGGCCTTAAGGGCTGTGACTGTTTGACACTCTGACTGTGAGGTCTATGTGTTGCAGGTGTTGTGTTCTGAGGTGGTGGTTGTTTGGGTGTCTGCTTTGGTGGCCTCTGCTGTTTTGGTAGATTTTTGATCAGAGCCTCCGAGTATGTCTTTGTGTGTATATGTGTATGATTTGAGGTTGTAATGGTGCTATGTGAGACTGGGTCTATAGTGTGTGTGGTAACCTTCTCCTCCTGACTGGTCTTGCCAGTCCTGTGTTGAGAGAGCTCAGCCTCCAGTTTGGCCATATAGTTGCATCTCTCGCATGTATTTGTGTTTTGTGGGAGGAGGAGAGGGTTGTCTGTGTACATGAGGCAATTGTAACATTGCCTCAGTATTCCCAGGTTCACCAGCTGAGCAGGAGAGGACACTAGCAACTGATCCCTCGACATGCTAGAAGGATAGACAAAAACTTTAAAAAAGATTCAGGGGGACGTGGGTGACCGAGAAATGGGTTTTTTTTTTTGGGGTACTATCTATGACAAGAGTGCCGTATCAAGGTAATAAGTACTGTAGGAGCAAGTGCTAGGTTTAACAGATAGAGAATAGTCTACTTGGAGTCAAGTGGAGATGATCTTTTTAGTTATAGGATACGCTGATTAGATCAGTAGTATAGTTCGAGGAAGGTAGTTTTAAGGGAAAATTTGAAGAGTGGACTTTAGGTAGCCCGAATAGTTTAAACCTGCCTAACCGGCGCTGCCCTAGTGTGCAACAGTGGCAGCTCAGGCTAAATCAAGGCTTAACGCGTTTACGCTTTATACCAGGGGCTGGAAAAAGCTAGAAACTGTCCCAAAGCGACCAATAAACTACTAGTTACTGGCTGAAACCTCACAAAACTGGACAAAGGCAGCTCAATGCTTCCCACTCCCACTGGTAAGCAAGGTAACTTCCTCTCCCCAAATAAGGCAAGGAAACAGTACACAGGAACTACAACCAAAGCCCAGGAATCAGCAACTCTGAAACTGGACTAAACTAGTAAAGCAGGAAAAACAAGAGATATTTTTTCTTTTTTTTTTTTTTCACAAAACAGGCAGAAACAGGTACAGCAAACACTTATAAATGCTATGAATCAGCTACTACAGCTTACACAGAAGAATTTGCTACAAATACAGTCAAATAGTAACAAACAAGGATTCCAAGTGCAATATTAAGTTAAATGCAGTAAAAACAGCTTCAATGTAACAGAAAGGCAGGTGAAATACAGTCGCTAGGTATTCAGATGTGGAAAGCAACAAAAAATATACTTAGTATCAAGAAAAGTTGCTTATTCAGCTCTCTGCAGCCTGGATTACTCTGCTGGCCCACGTGGAGTCTGTGCTGAGTAGGTACAAGCTGAAAAACGCGCGTTTACCGCATTTTATACCAGGGGGCTGGAAAAAGCTAGAAACTGGAAATAAAATAATACCACTCATTCCCTGCCTTCAACAGGAGTTTCTATGGTGGGCTCAGGCATGTCACCTCAACAAGGGTCAGCCTTTTACCATACCCACAGCCAGGCAAACTATAACAACAGATGCATCGGATTATGCCTGGGGAGCACACATGGCAGGACAGTGTATTCAAGGCAAATGGTCTGCAGATCAAAGGCATCTACATATCAATCAAAAAGAGATGCTAGCTGTACAAAATGCCCTAACAGCTTTCAAGGACCTCCTACATCCAGGACAACTCCTAATAAAGACGGACAACACCACAGTGATGTACATAAAACAAGGGGGCACACATTCCTACCCCCTATGCAGGCAGGCAATGACCTTGTGGAACACAGCACTGACCTACCAAGTTCAACTAGAAGCACAATTCCTGCCAAGAAAGAAAAACACATTGGCAGACGATCTAAGCAGAAACATCATAGATCCTCACGAGTGGAAACTAGATCCACAAGTAATCGCAATGATAACTCAAAAATGGGGGAGCCCAGACATAGATCTGTTTGCCTGCCCCAAAACTACCAACTACGGACATTTTGCACAAGGACATACCACACAATAGCTTGGAAAGTGGACGCCCTCTCATTCAGTTGGAAAACATTAACAGTGTATGCCTTTTCTCCACTGCCTCTTCTGGCAAATGTGCTGCTGAAAGCCAGATTGGGAGGCCACAAATGATACTCATTGCTCCAGACTGGCCACGTCAACACTGGTATCCAATACTACGGAACATGGCTCAAGGCCCACCATGGATTTTACCTCAAATTCCTCACCTGCTCACTCAGCAAAACAATCAGATTCTACACAGCCAGCTCAAGACTTTAAAGTCTGGCTGCATGTCAAATTACCTAAACAAACCAGTCAACACTTCTCTCTAAAGCTGCTATGGACATCATTCTAGAGGCCAGGAGGCCTAGCACCAGGAAAGCCTATTCAGACAAATGGAAAAGATTTTGCGCCTGGAACCAGGCTAAAGGCCAAAATCCCCTTGTCCCAAATATTCCTCAGATTCTACAATATTTAACTGAGATGTTGCACAAAGGACTTTCCTTTTCATCTATTAAGATCCACGCCTTAGCTATTTCAGCTCAATACAACATGGATTCTCCTATATTTTCACATCCAGTACTAAAACAGTACCTCAGAGGGGCTAAGAACATAAGACCGCCCCGGAGAGCACCAACACCAACTTCGGATCTCAACTTTGTTTTGGAAAAACTTACACTACCGCCCTTTGAACCAGCTTTTACAGCTGACTTACAGTTTCTGTCATGGAAAACTACCCTGCTGCTAGCAATAACTTTAGCATGGAGAGTCTCAGAGCTACAGGCCCTAATGGCAGTGGAGCCCTTCATCATTTTTCATCAAGACAGAGTCGCTTTACGAACTAACCCTTCCTTTATGCCAAAGGTGGTATCCAGTATGGCCCTAAACCAAACCATTAATTTGCCCACCTTTTATCCAAACCCCCAGAACAAAGGGGAAAGGCTCTTACACTCTTTGGACATTCACAGGCAATTACGTTACTACTTGGATAAAACTAAGGCTTTCAGAAAATCTGACAGCTCTTTGTATCCTATGCTGCAAGATCACAAGGAAAAGCTATCTCAAAACAGACCATTTCAAAATGGATAGGACATTGTATCCATTTCTGCTACACACACCATGGGAAACCTGTACCTGGTAACATTAGGCTCCATTCCACCAGGGCTACAGCAACATCAATGGCCTTTCTCAGAGGGGTACCAACCAAGGATATTTTGGAGGCTGCAACTTGGAGTTCAGTGCACACCTTCACTAAACACTATCACTTACTTCTATACTCTAAAACCAGAGCTGGCTTTGCCACTGCAGTTCTGCAGGGCCTACTAGCTTCTCCAAACCCTGTTTAGTTCCACCGCCCATCCTTAGCTTTGGGATTCAACCCAAGTGTGATGACTGCAGCAGTGTAACACGATGAACATAGTACAGTTTTGTACTTACCATAAATGTAGATGTTCGAGTGTTCACACTGCTGCAGTCCAGGTTACCCTCCCTCCATCCCCTTTGACCTAGCTGAACTTTTCTATGCCTTTCTATCCTGTACAACCTTTGTGGTGTATTTGCTTGTAACTGAAGGTATTCCTTTTATATGTTTTATTAGCAATATGTATTGCCTACCTACTTGGGGGCACCTGACATCTGGGGCAAGAAAAACTGAAGAAAATGGCGTTGGATGCCTCTTATATACCCCTGGCACACTGACGTCAGGGAAGAAGCGACAGCAACTGACGCCGGAGCAAGACTTTGGAACTCTGGACGACTGCGGGACCGCCTGATGGCAGGATAACCCAAGTGTGATGACTGCAGCAGTGTGAACACTCGGACATCTACATTTATGGTAGGTACAAAACTTTACTGTACTGTGCATCAGTAGCAGATAGTAGGACAACTTGGGGAAACCGTATGTTAGGAAGACAAATACTTGGGTGAGTGCATTTGTGTGGGGGTCATCCAGTCATAATTCAAGTTCCCATTGCAAAACAGGAGAATTCAAGATCAAGCTGTTTTCTCAGCCTTAACTGCAACAAGAACATGGACACTAAGGTGCTAACCTTGCCAATACAGTTAGCCTGCAAAATGCTTGGGGGATGGAATAACAGCACTGAAAGTTTTCATTTTGGATATAAAAGTGCACTTGGTAGCAATAGATTTTTGTGATGATTTTATTTCAGTAAGTTGATTCCCACATTTTTTTTCCTTTTGCCTTTATGGGATTCTGGGAATGTGCTAGTATTATATAAATCTGCCTTGCCTACCCACCCAGAAATGCAAACTTTGACTGTAGATGATGGTCACTGTTGGTAACACCTCAACCTCATGTAAAAAATGGGGGGAAAAGGAAATTGAAGGTGATATAAAATTGTAAACCAAGCAGAAACTTTGCAGTGTGGTGGGTGTGAAGTTCACTCCTTGAGATATATTATGCTCCTGTTTCACTAATAACATTTGAAATTTAAAATACGTACTACAAAGTAATAAAATAGTATGTGGTCTACAGTTCAGAGTCAAGTTAAAAATGGAATATCCTTTATTGATGCAGACAAACAATTGATCTTAGCTGAGTGTAATTTTATATTTTATATTATTTTAAAGTTCAAATTTTATTAGTGAACTAGGTGCATAACATATTTGAGAGTGAACTTCACACACACCACACTGCGAAGTTTCTTCTTGCCTTGTTTTGGACCCAGTATGGTTTTTCTGAGACTTCGAGCGATACCGCAGATTTTTCTTTTTAAATAAAATTATACTTGTAAGTATGTGGAGAGATTTTATCATCTGCTTACTGAAAGTATTTGGAAAATGACTAAAAACATATCTGGAAAATAAATAAAGGGTCTACCAGTACTTGTACTAACGCAGAAAACTGCTGTCAGTATTAGACATGTAGATGGATACAAGGTGGGAAGTAGTCTGAACTGGTCTGTGCAGTAGCCTGCAAGTGCCAGTGCTGTTAATGGTTCTGTTGCAGCAGGACAGTTCTGAAGGTTCCTGCAAGGCAAGCACCACTTTTATATTGAGTTTACTGCTTGCCTGAGTCTGGGTCATAGAAACCCTTATATAACTGCATAAGTAGGACAGTAGTAAAAAAAAACTAACACAGAATAGTCAGAAGTAATGTCTGGGAACAGTTGTGTTTACCTACTACAGTAAAATATTTTTTGTCTTTCTATGATTTTGTTTTGTGCATGGAATTCAGTGCTGTAGCTTCCTTTTTTTCATGAAATTTAGAATTTTTTTAAATAAGGTGTGACTGCTTCTTTACAAAATCTTTACCAAAGAATGAAACCTAGTTCTTGTTTTTTCAACAGTGCTTGAAGCGGTATGTGGAGTTACTAATCAACGAAGGTCAAGAAACTACCATTAGCTGTCCAGATTCCTCTTGTTTAAGACGAGGACATATACAGGAAAATGAGGTGAAGTTCCATTTCATACTATTGAGAAAACAAGTTTATTTTACTTATTTTGAATTTGTTAACCAGTTTAGGGTACTGAACCCAATGGACTCATTTCACTGTCAGCCTGGGTGTAAACGCAATTGATGTATGACCTGTCCAAAGTGAAAAACAAAATGTAGTATGTACATGTATTACACACAAAGTGAATATTAGAGGTGCTAGGGGGTATAAAGACAAATCTATACATGGCTTTATATGCAGAGTAACTGACAAAATGCAGTATATGCATGCATTATGTACCGAGTGGTTATCTGAGTTGGCATGTTGAAATCATTGCAATGAGAAGAATAAGCAGAGTAAGCTATCCAGAGGGAAATAGAGTTGGAAAAGGTTAAGTTATATGACCAGAGAGAGAGAGAGTTGCATTTTCCTAGAGTCTTGTAATGTTCTTTTAGATGTTCTTCATTCACCTGCCAAGAACATAGCACCCGGCCATTTTGACAAAGCTCTAATTCCCCTCTTTCTCTCACTCACTCTTGTTCCTGATAGGCTGCACCCTTTTTTTTTGGAGGAAGTATATCAGCAACCAGAGTGATGTGACTTTCTAGAATTTTACTGCCAGCTGGAGGAGAAGCATCTATCTGGTTCCAGAGGAACACAAGTCTGTTAAGTTTCTTGCCTAACAAATAAGGCCTCTTTTTGGGGACCCCCTTTCTTTCAAGTTTTTTTATTAAATATTTGTGGTATTATTTCTGATCTACCTTAATATTTAAAAAGTAAAATTAGTGTCTCAGCCTATGGTTAGTGAATTTTGCTTGGTCAAAGATGCTTCCACAGACCACTTACCTGTTGCCTCAACTTGCTCTTGTATAGCAGTATTTGTCATTATGGACTGGGGGTTAGAGAAGTCCTCAAATACTATTCCAGTACCTGTGGGAGAATCAAACGCTTCAGGTACAGGAGTTGTCTGGGAAAGGAGACCTCTTGCCAGAGATGTTAGGCTCTTCCATGACCATTCTCCAAATAGGGATACTCCTAGAAAAAGAAACAAAACTTAATTACAGAGAAGATGATCAGGTTGTTTCTGTGTACAAGTCTCATGTTGTATCTTTGACTGAGAGTGATTTGCAGTCATTCAGTTCTGTGGGCTTTCAGCCTTTTCACAGATGTTCTTCGTGTTTCACTGTTGCAGTCATTATATTTGGGTTATCTTCTTGCAGGTAGCCCTCAGTCGGCCTGATTAACAAAACCTTCGGTCCTGTGTCGGTTGCTTCCCTTCTTCCATGATGTCAGGTCGTCAGGGGTATAAAACATGCAGCCAACGCCATTACATCAGTCTTTCTTGCCGTGCGGTGCCCGAAGCGGAAGCAGTTCACAAGTGCCATTTGGCCTACTCCTAAAATTTTCATTTTCGAGTTTCAGAACCAAAGTCTTCAACTAAAGCTAAGTACCCCATTGGGGAAACTTTTTCTTGCTCCTTATCGATGTCAGTAAAAGTTAATAATTGCATTACTTGTGGAAAGCAAATACCTCATAAAGATTTTTGTTCGTTGCCTAGGCCCTGACCACGATGTACTTTGCTGTCGGTTTTGTGCTTTATTTAGTCAGCGCACTTTCCATTGTCGGTATATTTTCGCCTCTAAATATTTCGGTTCTCGGTTTAATTATCCAGAAATGTCGTCGATCGGCCATCCGACTACCAGGATACCGAAAAAATGTGAAGATAAAGACAGAGACAGGCCGCCGAGGTCCAAAACTGCGACAACGCTTCTCCTAAGCCATTCGCCAGTTTGCCGGTACTCAGTGAGGTGCTTTTGCAGCTTCTGATACCCGCTACTTCTGATTCACAGGCCTCTACTGAGACCCATTCGGAGTCCAGTATGCAGCGAGATGCTTCAACTATGGAACCTACGGATGTCTCTACCTTGGATGGGTCCGGAGCCTCTGTGCAAGCACCGGCTTCTGAGGGTGTATTCAGGCCTATGGACTTGCATATTAAAACTGACGCCCAGGCCACATGCTCAGGCCTCTATGCCCAAAAAGAAATTATAAGAATGGCTGAAGATCCAATAACTCTAATCAGGGGTAGCCAACCCCCCCTTCTAAGAGGCCTAAGACTGAAGTTGATTATGAGTCTTCTGAGCAGGATTCTGTTTTTTCTGATTCTTCTGATGATCTGGATTTGCCCTTATCAACTTATGAAGATTCTGATGCAGAGGACTCCATTCCCTCTGCTTTCCCTCCTGAGGATTTTTCTTTTGGGGAAAACTTACATACGCTAAGGGAGCATTTCCACTGGGAAAGCCAGGATTTTTCTGATTCAAAAAAGAGGCTTAGGAATTTCCTTCTCCTACCTCAGCATAGGCCTTTAGCTATTCCTCCTGTACTAGACATTGTTGATGATGCTTTTTCGGAATCTAGTTTGGCCCCTGATTCCCTGCCTCCTGCTCCCAGAAAACCTGACAGATACTACAGGGTCCCTGAGTCCCACAAGTTCCTTTTTAAAAATCCTATTGCAGATCCAGGGACTATTTCACAGGGGCCCAAGGGCATTAAGGCTTCTACTGCTAAAAATCCTACCCCTTCTGATAGAGACTCCAGGGTGCTGGATAGATGGGGTAAGAAGGTTTACACTTCTGCAACCTTGGCCATTAGGGCTTTAAATTGCCAGTTTCATATGTTAAAGTATCAGCAACATGTTATTGGACTGCTTAAACAGAAAATTATGTTGATTCCTGACTGTGTGGAAAATAAAGAATTAAAGGATTTAATGCATTCTGCTGAACAAGTTGGAAAACATACTTTGCAATGTGGTTTTGATTCTTTAGAGGCCTCTTGCAGGGCTGCTGTTATTGGGTCTGTGCTCAGAAAGCATGCTTGGCTTAAGGAGCAATCTTTGCCTGATCATGTTAAAGCTAAATTGTTGGATGCTCCTTTAAATCAGGACTGCCTGTTTGGCAACAAGGCTGAGGAAGTTCTTAAAAAGATGGAAGATAAAGCTAAATCTATGCAAACTGTTAAATATTTCTTACAAGTTCAGCCTCCTAGATTTAGTAGGCACTGGCCCTCTAAGAATTGGTCTTTTCCAGCCCCTTCCAGGTCTTCTCAAGCCAAACCCAGACAAAGTAAAAACCCCAGGTTTCAGTCCCAGAGGACATAAAGAACTAAGCAGTGGGGGGCCTCCACTTCCAAATCTGGGAATAATAAGACTCCCCCTATGGTAAACTGTCTCAATGACTTCCTTTTAAAATTTCCAAGCACTTATCAACTGACTGCCCCTTTGGGGGGGAAAGATTGCTCTTCATGCAAAGAACTGGGAACTCATTACCTAGGACATATGGGTTTTAAATATAGTGTCCCAGGGATACAGATTTCACTTCCACACATTGCCAACACCAAGCGGGTGGCCGGACCTACCCCCAAATCAGTGGGCAGAGGCCCAAAAACAAGTGCTTTCTCTCTTAAGCATGGGGGCTATTCAGCTGGTACCAGAAGAGGAAAAGGGACAAGGTTTCTACTCAAGACTTTTCTTGGTACCCAGAAAAGACCATTCATGGCATCCTATCCTGGATCTACACCTTTTTGGAGATTCCAAAATTCAAGATGCTGTCTCTTCACCATTTACTTTCTGTACTTGGCAAAGATGCCTGGTTGGCAACATTAGATTTAAAAGAAGCATACCTGCACATCCCAATCAGGGAATATTGCAGAAGATACCTACGTTTCAAAGCATGCTACATGCACTGTCAGTTCTCTGCACTGCCCTTTGGCTTATCTACTGCACCCAGGGTATTCACAAAGTGCCTAGCTCCAGTTATTGCATTTTGCAGGCAAAGAAATATTCAAATATACCCATACATGGACGATTGTTTAATTCAGGCAAAAAGCCAGGACATACTTTTGAATCATCTGGCCTTTGTACAAAGGGTTCTAACTTGTCTGGGGTACACCATAAAGAAAATGAAATCACAACTTGTACCCTGTCAAAAAATTATATTCCTGGGAGCAAGCTTGAATACAACTTCCCAGATGGCTTACCTCATACCAGATAAATTAATTTGACAACCTACTTCAAACAAGTGGCCACAAAAACCCTGCCATCTGCAAGACAAATACTGCAAGCCTTGGGGTTCATGGCCTCCTGTATTCTTCTAATTCCATATGCAAGACTGCATATGAGGAAACTACAGTGGTATCTAAAAAGCCTATGGTGTCAACATTCTCAGGACCTAGAAACAGTGATTCCTGTCATACCTTGCCTATGCCTAGAGTTTCTTTGGTGGGCAGAGGCTTTCCATAGAAGCAAGGGACTACCTTTCACACCACCCCCTGCTGCTGAAACCCTAACAACAGATGCATCAGGCTATGCATGGGGGGCTCACCTGGCAGGAAAGTGCATTCAGGGCAAATGGAACCCAAGTCAAATGCACCTGCATATCAATCAAAAAGAAATGTTAGCTGTACAGAATGCTCTGACAGCCTTCAAGGACCGCATTCTTTCAGGACAACTAATGGTAAAGACGGACAACACCACTGTTATGTGGTACATAAACAAGCAGGGGGGTACACATTCTTACCCCCTCTGCAGACTAGCCATGGCATTGTGGAACACAGCCTTGAGCTACCAAGTGCACCTACAAGTTCAATTCCTGCCAGGAAAATTAAATACACTGACAGATGGACTAAGAAGAAACCTCATGGACCCACACGAGTGGAAACTGGAACCAGGGACTTTCAACATGTTGACAAGCAAATGGGGGAGCCCAGATATAGACCTGTTTGCCTCTCCCCAGAACTACCAATTGGACAAATTTTGCAGAAGGACTCCCCACAAACAAGCCTGGAAAGTGGATGCTCTGTCCTTCAGCTGGAAAAACCTATCAGTCTATGCCTTTCCCCCTCTGCCTCTGCTCTCCAAAGTACTACTGAATACAAACAGGACAAACCAAGGATGATTTTGATTGCTCCATGGCACCTGCTTCAGACTCCTTCCCTGCTGTCTCAGCAGGAGAACCAGATTCTGCACCCTCACCTTCTAACACTGAACCTTGCAGCCTGGCTAAATACTTAATCTCTCCTTTACCATCCCTCAGCACCTGTGATGGATATCATTTTAGAGGCAAGGAGGCCTAGTACTAGAAAATCTTATGCTGAAAAATGGAAAAGATTCTGTGCCTGGAACCAATCTCAAGGGATGAGCCCAGCAGCACCCAATTTACTTAAGACTTTACAATACTTAACTGAGATGCATCACAAGGGCCTGTCTTTTTCCTCCATTAAAATCCATGCCTCAGCCATTTCAGCTCATTATAACACAGAACCTCCCCTCTTCTCTCATCCACTGTTCCAGCAGTTCCTCAGAGGGGCCAAAAATTTGAGACCACCCAGGAGAGCTCCAACCCCAGCCTGGGACCTTAACTTCGTCTTGGAGTAACTCACTCTACCTCCCCTCGAGCCAGCTGCTACTGCAGACTTAAAATTTCTTTCTTGGAAAACAGCTTTCCTTTTAGCAATCACTTCAGTTAGAAGGGTATCTGAATTACAGGCCCTTATGGCAGTGGAGCCTTTCATCATCTTTCATGCGGACAGGGTGTCCCTCAGAACCAATCCATCCTTCATGCCCAAGGTAGTATCCAGTGTGGCTCTTAATCAACCCATTCATTTGCCAACCTTCTTTCCCAATCCACAGAATAAAGGGGAATGGATACTGCATTCCTTGGATGTGCAGAGACAACTTAGAGTCTACTTGGACAGGACTAAACCTCAAAGGCAGTCTGAACAACTGCTGGTGACATTTGCTGCAGGGGCAGGGGGGAAGGCTATTTCAAAGCAAACCATTTCTAAATGGATAAGCTATTGCATTCATTTCTGCTATAAGCACCATGGAAAACCTATCCTCCAGGGGAACAGACCTCACTCCACCAGGGCTGCATCTACCTCTACAGCCTTTCTCAGAGGCGTCCCTACCAGGGACATCCTAGAAGCTGCTACCTGGAGTTCTGTACATACTTTCACCAAGCATTATCATTTGCCAATTTTCTCTAAATCAAGAGCTGGCTTTGCCACTGCAGTCTTGCAGGGCCTTATAGCTGGCCCTAATGCTATCTAAATTCCTCCTCCCAACTATAGGTTTGGGAATCTACCCAAATGTAATGACTGCAACAGTGAAACACAAAGAACATAGTACAGATGTTCATCGTGTTTCACTGTTGCAGTCATTACACTTGGGTTATCCTGCTGGCAGGTTACCCGCAGTCGGCCTGAATTCCAAAGTCCTGGTCCGGCATCGGTTGCTGTCGCCTCTTCCCTGATGTCAGTGCGCCAGGGGTATAAAAGATGCAGCCGATGCCATTTTCTTCAGTCTTTCTTGCTGCGCGGTGCCTGAAGCAAAAGCAATTCGCAAGTGCCGGTCAGCCGACTCCTGAGATTTTCGAAATCGAATTTCAGATCCGAAGTCTTCAATACAGCTAAGTACCCCATTGGGGAAACTTTTTTCTTGCTCCAGACCGATGTCAGAAAAAGTTAACAATTGTATTTCTTGTGGGAAGCAAATACCTCATAAGGATTTCCACTCTTACTGTATTCCTTGCCTAGGCCCTGATCACGACGTTGCTAGTTGTCGGTTTTGTGCTAGATTTAACCAACGCACTATTAAGCGTCTGTACGATTTTGCTTTTCATTATTTTGGCAGAAGGTTTAACTACATAATGCCGTCGGAACAACCGACGACCGGAATTCATAAAAAACGCAAGGATAAAGACAAGGACAAGCATCCGAGGACGAAGCCTCTTCTAGGCCAGTCGCTGGTTCGCCGGTGCTCAGTGAGGTGCTTTTGCAGACCCTAACTCCCGCTTCCTCAGAGCCACAGGCCACCTCTGACTCCCACGTGGAGACAGCTAGGCCTCTGGATATTCAAGGTATTGGCCCTTCGGAAATTAATCCCTCAGATGGGTCTGGAGCCGCTGAGCAGACATTGGCTTCTGAGGGTGTCTTCAGACCTACACAACTTTATATAAAGCCTACTTCAGCATCCAAGACAAAGTCTAAAACAGTTTTAAAGACAAGGAAACCAGTTCCGTATTCTCCAGGACAGGCTTCTATGCCTAAGAAACAGATGCTCAAAATGGCCGAAGACCTAATTACTTTGATCAGGGGTTCCCATCCCCCTCCTGATAAGAGGCCTAGGCAAGACACTGAATATGATTCCTCTGATCAGGTTTCCATTTCCTCTGATTCCTCTTCTGATCAGGGATATTCCGTTCCTCCCTATGAGGATTCTGATGCTGAAGATTCTATTCCTTCAGCTTCTCCTCCTGAGGACTATTCTTTTGGGGAAACCCTGCAAACCATGAGCGAACATTTCCATTGGGAGAGCCAGGATTATTCTGATTCTAAGAAAAGATTTAGAGACTTTCTTTTACTTCCTCAGCACAGACCACTTGCAATTCCCCCTGTTCTAGACATAGTAGATGATGTTTTTTCAGAGTCCGGCCTGTCTCCAGACTCTGTACCTCCTGCCCCTGTTAAGCCGGACAGATACTACAGAGTCCCAGACTCCCATAAATTTCTTTACAAAAACCCTGCTGCTGACCCAGAAACTATCTCACAGGGTCCCAAAGGGGTCAAAGCTGCTTCTGCCAAAAACCCTGTCCCTTCAGACAGAGATTCTAGGGCTTTGGACAGATGGGGGAAAAAAGTTTACACTTCTGCTACCTTGGCTGTAAGGGCTTTAAATTGCCAGTTTCATATGCTCAAATATCAGCAATACTTAATGTCTTTGTTAAAACAAAAAATGTTGACAAATTCTGAATGTTCTGAGAACAAAGATTTGCAGGATTTATTGCATGCAGCTGAACAAGTGGGAAAACATACTTTGCAATGTGGCTATGATTCACTGGAGGCCTCGTGCAGGGCCGCTGTTACAGGTTCTGTTATTAGAAGGCATGCTTGGTTAAAGGAACAGAATCTGCCTGATCATGTTAAAGCAAAATTATTGGATGCTCCATTACAGCATGATACTTTGTTTGGTGTTAAGGCAGAGGAGGTGTTAAAGAAAATGGAAGATAAGGCAAAATCTATGCAGACAGTAAAGGATTTCTTACAGGTACAGCCACCCAGATTTAGCAGGAACTGGCCCTCTAAGAACTGGTCCTTTCCAGTGTCAGACAGGCCACAAAGAGGCAGATTCAGACACACTAGAGGCAGGCAACAGCCCCAAGGCTCATACAGGCCCAAACAATGGGGGTGCTTCTACCTCCAAAAGCGGAGAAGACAAATCACAGCCTTACAGAAAACAGTCCCAATCACTTCCCTCTGCCAATGCCAACCACTTATTTTTTGGAAGCACCCTTAGGGGGAAAGCTAGTACTTTTTTCACAAAACTGGCACAAGATCACCCAGGACAAATGGGTCTTAAATATAGTCTCTCAGGGTTACAGGTTCCACTTTCACACCCTTCCAAAGGCAAAAGGCATGCCAGATCTGCCACGCAATCAATGGCAAGAGGCACAAAAACAAGTTTCATCTCTCATGGACATGGGGGCTATTCAGCCAGTGCCACACCAAGAGCAGGGACAAGGATTTTACTCAAGACTTTTCCTAGTACTAAGAAAGGACAAAGCCTGGGGACCAATTCTGGACCTGTCTATTCTAAATACTTTTCTGGACATCCCAAAATTCAAAATGTTGACTCTACAGCAGCAGATGCCCATGCTGGACAAGAAGGCTTGGCTTGTAACTTTGGACTTCAAAGAGGCATACCTGCATGTCCCAATCAGACAATCTTGCAGAAGATACCTCAGATTCATAGCTGGCTCACTGCACTACCAATTCTCTGCACTGCCCTTTGGCTTATCTACTGCGCCCAGGGACTTCACAAGATGCCTGGCACCAGTAATTGCATTTTGCAGACAAAGAGGAATTCAAATATACCCCTACGTGGACGACTGCCTTACTCAAGCAAAGGACAGAGATGTTCTACTACAGCATCTGGCGTTTGTAAAAAGATTACTAATTTGCCTAGGGTACACAGTAAACGAAAAGAAATCAAAACTAGTACCCTCTCAAGAGATAATATTCGTGGTTGCAAGCTTAAATACAACTGCCCAGGTGGCTTATCTCACACCAGACAAACAAAGGCATCTGACTTCTTACTTCAAAGACATGGCAACAAAGACCCAGTTATCTGCAAGAAAAATTCTGCAGGCTCTGGGCTACATGGCATCCTGCATTCTACTAATTCCATATGCAAGACTGCATATGAGGAAACTACAGTGGTATCTAAAGAGTGTTTGGACTCAACATTGCCACAGCCTGGAAACAGTAATTACTCTCATTCCCTGCCTGCAACAGGAATTTCAGTGGTGGGCACAGGCCTGTCACCACAGCAAGGGACAGCCATTCACCTTACCCACTGCCAGGCAAACACTAACAACAGATGCATCAGATTATGCCTGGGAGGCGCACATGGCAGGAAAATGTATTCAGGGCACATGGCCCACAAACCAAATGCATCTTCATATCAATCAAAAAGAGATGCTAGCTGTACAAAATGCCCTGACAGCCTTCAAGGACCTACTTCATCCAGGACACAACTACTGATAAAGACGGACAATACTACAGTCATGTGGTACATAAACAAGCAAGGGGGCACACATTCCTACCCCCTCTGCAGGCAAGCCATGACTTTGTGGAACACAGCATTGACTTATCAAGTACATCTGCAAGCACAATTCCTGCCAGGAAAGACAAATACTTTAGCAGACGAACTAAGCAGAAACCTCATGGATCCTCACGAGTGGAAACTGGACCCACATATCTTCAACATGATAACAGGGAAATGGGGATGCCCAGACATAGATCTATTCACTTCCCCTCACAACTGCCAGCTACAGAGATTCTGCACTCGGACTTCTCACAAGCAAGCATGGAAAGTGGACGCCCTTTCATTTAGCTGGAAAGCCCTTACAGTATATGCCTTCCCTCCTCTGCCTCTCCTCTCCAAGGTACTCCTAAAGGTCAGACAAGAGAAGCCAAAAAATTATACTGATTGCCCCAGACTGGCCACGCCAGCACTGGTACCCAATCCTAAAGAGCTTGTCTCAAGGCCCAGCCTGGACATTGCCTCTAATACCTCATTGCTGACCCAACAGAACAATCAGATCCTGCACAGCCAACTCATAACCCTAAATCTGGCTGCATGGCGGATAATGTAATCATTCAGAACACACCTCTCTCTAAAGCAGTTATGCATGTTATTCTTGAGGCCAGGCCCAGCACCAGAAAATCTTATGCAGACAAATGGAAGAGATTCTGTGCTTGGAACCAAGCGCAGGGAATTGACTCGCTTGAACCAAATATTCCTCAGATTTTGCAATACCTAACTGAGATGCTGGACAAAGGCCTATCCTTCTCATCAATTAATATCCATGCCTCTGCCATTTCAGCTCATTACAATACGGAACTACCTATTTTTTCTCATCCACTGCTAAGACAGTTTCTCAGAGGGGCCAAAAACATAAGACCTCCAAGGAGAGCACCAATACCTACATGGGACCTCAATTTTGTCTTGGAAAAACTCACACTGCCTCCTTTTGAGCTTGCCAATACAGCAAAGATAAAATACTTGTCATGGAAAACCGCTCTTCTCCTAGCAATCACATCAGCAAGAAGAGTATCAGAGTTACAGGCACTAATGGCTGTGGAACCTTTTATTATTTTCCATCAGGACAGGGTTTCTGTAAGGACAAACCCGACATTTATGCCTAAGGTAGTGTCCAGCGTGGCTCTTAACCAAACTATACATTTGCCTACCTTTTATCCAAACCCACAGAATAAGGGGGAGAGACTTCTGCATACTTTGATATACACAGACAGCTACACTTTTACTTGGACAAGACTAAAGCCTTCAGAAAGACTGAGCATCTCTTAGTGGCATATGCTGCAGGTTCCCAAGGAAAAGCCATTTCAAAGCAGAATATTTCAAAATGGATAGGCCACTGCATTCGTTTCTACTATTCACAACATGGCAAATCAGTGCCTAAGGGCATTAAGCCACATTCTACCAGAGCAGCAGCCACTTCAGCAGCCTTCCTCAGAGGAGTACCAACCAAGTATATTTTGGAGGCTGCAACATGGACTTCAGTGCACACTTTTACAAAGCACTACCATTTACCTCTCTACTCTAAATCCAGAGCAGGCTTTGCCACTGCAGTTCTGCAGGGCCTCATAGCCACTCCAAACTCTATTTAGGCCCAGCCGCCCAACCTCAGCTTTGGGATTCAACCCAAGTGTAATGTCTGCAACAGTGAAACACGATGAACATAGTATAGTTGTGCACCTACCATAAATGTAGATGTTATTCACTGTTGCAGTCCAGGTTACCCTCCCACCATCCCCCTTTCTCTTTGCTGGGACTTATCTGTACCTATCTATTCTATACAACCTATGTGGTGTATTTGCTTGTAGATGAAGGTTATGTGCATGCTTTTTTATGATCATAATTTTTACAGCCTACCCTTTTGGGGGCACCTGACATCTGGGGCAAGAAAAACTGAAGAAAATGGTGTCGGCTGCATCTTTTATACCCGTGGCGCACTGACGTCAGGGTATAGGCGACAGCAACTGACGCCGGACCTGGATTTTGGAATTCAGGCCGACTGCGGGTAGCCTGCCAGCAGGATAACCCAAGTGTAATGATTGCAACAGTGAATGCATTCTAACATCTACGTTTATGGTAGGTACACAACTGTACGTTGTGTACACTTGCCATAAATGTAGATGTTTGAGTGTATTCACTGTTGCAGTCTTGGTTACCCTCCCTCCAGCCCCCTAACTTCTTTTGGCTATACGTCTACTTTCCTTTACTATGCTTAAAAGCCTTTTAGGTGTATTTGCTTTTTTGTTGACAATATATCTTTGTACTTTTATATTTAATTGCTTCCCATTAGAGGAGCACCTGACATCTGGGGCAAGAAAAACTGATGTAATGGCGTCGGCTGCATGTTTTATACCCCTGACAACCTGATGTCATGGAAGAAGGGAAGCAACTGACGCAGGACCCAAGACTTTGTTAATCAGGCCAACTGAGGGCTACCTGCAAGCAGATAACCCAAATGTAATGACTGCAACAGTGAATACACTTGAACATCTACATTTATGGTAAGTGTACACAACTGTACTTTTATGGTGCAGGTATTGCCAGAGAACAGTGTGTTTTTTCAGACGGTGAGGATTCTGACAGACTGGGGTGTTTCAAGAATTCATCACCCTAAACTCATGACCCTTAAGATTGTGAACCTGAAATTAATCCTAGACAATTTTTTTTTCCTTTGCTGAGACTGTTGTTAGACTTGGGTGCTTTTTTTAAGGAGCAAATGGGCTCCTGCTGAAATGGGCAGATTTTATGCTCTCCAATCCAAAGGCAGCAGCAAGCAAATAACTCAAAAACAGAATAAAAAAAAACAAAACGCTGTGTTAGCAAGAAGAATTTCAAGTTCGAATTTAATCCAAGCCAGTAGTAAGCGCTTTCGTCTCTCTTGTTAGAGACTTCTTCAGACTAATGACTTTACCATAAAAAACACAGACTTTAAATACTTCATTAATCATCACTTTAGAACATCAATTAGCATTTAAAAACACACAGACATAAACCCCTTCCTTTTCAAATACATTTTGAATTCTTCTCTATTATTCAGTCCTGGAGGGAAACGGGCATTTAATCTGACCTGCCAACAATATTCCAACCAACCTAATTCTTCTTCAACATTTACTATCTAAACATTAGGGTGCACTGTGTCCAGAACTATACATGTGAAATTGATTTTACATTTCTTATCAGCATAATGTTTGCTCATAGCATTTTTGTGTCTCCATTACTAATAGCATAATTATGCTCATAAATTCTTTTGTATAGTTCTCTTTTTGTTCCCCCCACATAAAATCATCTGCATTCTAAACACATTTTTTGATTTACATGTAAACCTCCCTGGGACCTGGACTACTGTTTTCCCTACCAATATTTCACCACTATCAGTAAATAAATATTGGCAGTAATTACAATTATAACACTTAACCATACCTCTTCTTACCTCAACTTCTTTACCCTTAAGTTTACTTTGAAAAAAGTCTTTAAAATTTCTGGCCCTTTTTTGTACAAACCTTGGTTCATTTCCTATTTTCTCTGCAATTTCTCTATTTCCCTTAAGAATTCCCCAGTTCCTTCTAACTATATTTCTTATAGTATTGGAATCAGTACTATTTTGTATAGCTAAAGCTGTCGTATAGTTTTGGTGTGTCTTGTCACTTACATGGTCATGTTCTATATTATTTCTTTTTCTCAATTCATCAGCGAACACCCTTTCTACTTCTTGTGGATATCCTCTAATTTTCATTCTTTTACAAAAATTAGAAGCTTCAAGCTCAAACACTTCATCTTCTTTAGTTAGGTTACTAATCCTTTTTAGTTGTCCCTTAACTATATTTGTCTTAATTCTTTTAGGATGTAAACTAGAATAATGCAGATACATATTATTCTGGAAATCTTTCCTAACAATCTTAGAAATAAGTTTATTTCCTTTTTTATGTATTGTCAAATCTAAAAAATTAATTTTATCTGCATTATAATTATGCGTAAATTTTATATAAGAACAGACTTTATTAATATAGTTCAAAAAAATCATTTAATTCATTAACAGTGCCATCCCATATTAAAAGGACATCGTCAGTAAACCTTAACATCTTAACTATACATTCACTTTCTAATATATTGGCTGTTTCCAACCTTGCATAAACACATTAGCATAGCTAGGGCAGCACCCATTGCAACACCGTTCGTTTGTACAAATACTTGATCATAAAACTCTAAATAGTTATGACTCAGAACTAAGTCTATCATCTCCATTAATAGTTCCACTGTATTCGGGGAGAATTCTTTAGATTTCTACCCTAACTGTTTCCATCTCTTATTTATTGGGAATCATAGTATATAAGGAATTTATATCTAATGTAACTAATATGTGTGAATCTGAGACACAAATGTCTTCCAGTTTTATTATGCAATCATAACAGTCTTTTATATAAGTAGTACACTTTGGTACTGCCTTTTGTAGATGTTTGTCAACAAACACTGACATTCTCTCTGTTTTACTATTTCTACTAACTACTATAGGTCTTAACGGTGGAAAGTCAATATAGTTATGGATCTTTGGAATATCAAAGATCCTACTTAATTTTGGATTATTGTTAGATAAATTTCTTTTCATTTTATCATCAATTCTCCCTGTATAGAACCATTCCTGTATACAGGAATCAATTAAAGAAAATCCCTTTTTTACCTCAGACATACTCATAGGTCTGTAAAAGTTTGAATCAGATAACATTTCTCTCATTTTACTTTCATATTCACTTCTGTCTAACAATACCATAGAACTGCCTTTGTCAGCTTTAAAAATCATTACATCTTCATTTTTGACTAATGCATCAAAGCATTCCTTTTCTTTTTTTTGTTAGATTGTAATATCTGAAATTTGTGTCTTTATCTAGCATTTCAAGCATCTGCAGTTCACATACATTAAGAAACATCTTTAATTCTTTGATTAATGGTAGGTTATAGCAGCTAGGTTTATACATTTCACAATTGCTTTGCATTTGTGATCCAAATATTATGCTTACATAGTCTCTAATTTCATTTATCATAACCAACTTGTTCGCTCTTTGTGGTTGGGCGAAGTTCCACCCCTTGCTTAATACACAACAATCTTCATATGACAGTTCTTTACTGGATAAATTAATGATTTTGAAATTTACAGTAGCGGTCTTCCAGTATTGTTTCCTGTTCCAGTTCTACCCTGGACCTTTCCTGCCATACCAGTTTTTTTGTGGTTGTTGTTGGTTTTTATTATAATGATTAGTTTTCCCTTTTCCACCATCCGCTGTAACCTGAGCCCATGTTCTTCCTTGATTATCAATCCTTTGATATACTTCCATTACTTGGTTGTTTTCACCTATTATGTTTCTTTTTACTTGAGATTCAGTTGTCATCGGTTTAGTTTTGTTGGCATCTTTAATTTTGGGTCTGACTGCTTGTTAAGTAGTTTTAGTTCCTTGTCCATATCTGAAATCCCATCTGCTACTCCCAGTGTTAGATTGGTGAATTTCCGCCACAATAACCTGTCCATTATTTTTATTGCTCAGTCTTTCAGACCTTCTTACAACATTAGCATCATCCTCTGCTACAAAGACATCTCCATTCACTTCTTTGATCACTGAATTACTCTGTAACTTCAGCCCATAGGCTGTAGCCACACCCCCTGCATATTCATTCCTGTCTCTGAAAAACTTCTTCGTTTTTCTTTGACATAGTTCCTCATTAAGTTTTAGTAGGTTTTCTTGTATAATGCTCATCTTACTGTTAAAGTTCTCTTGAGAAGTGTTATCTTTCAATGTACTGTAGTTCGTTTTCACTCTAACAGTAATTTCATCTAATTTAGTATTCGTTTCACGGAGCAATTCCATGTACTGCAGCCCCGCCCTCTGGTTGATCTCTAACCACTTCTCCGTGAGTTCTTTAGGCAGATCCCTGCCAACTTAGATTCTACTTGGACAGGACTAAACCTCAAAGGCAGTCTGAACAACTGCTGGTGGCATTTGCTGCAGGGGCAGAGGGGAAGGCTATTAATCCTAGACAATTTTTTTTCCTTTGCTGAGACTGTTGCTAGACACTGGTGCTTTTTTTAAGGAGCAAATGGGCTTCTGCTGAAATGGGCAGATTTTATGCTCTGTTAGAGGTTAAGAGTCCTAAATCTGCACCTATTCCTCTGATCTTGCCAGCTGTTAAAGACACTTAGAGCTGCTTGCAAGGCTCCTGACTCATTGGCTGCAGTTCCAAAGAAAACTTATATGCAGTGTAGGGTCGCTCCTGATTGTAAATGACTTTATTCTCAACTGTTAGCTGACCCTGATGTAATAACTCCAACAGCTAACTAGTAATCTTTGGCTGCTTCTAACTCAGTACCTTTTGATAAGGAGGTCAAGTGGTTAAACAAGGTAAGAGGCTGTTTGGTTCTATTATGTTACCTTTTAGGATTTTGAGTTATCAGGGCTATGTGTGGAAGTTCATGTTAAAATGTGCTTGTAGCTTGGAAGAATTTGCTGCTTCCTGGTCTCCAGAAGGCATGTCATATTTAAGTTAGATTGTTTTTAACTTGACAAAAGTTTTAGCCACGCTCTGAGAAGTGTGTATGATTGTGCTGACACTGTTTGTAGAGCTACTGCTTCTTTTGTGGTGTTGAGATTTGTTTAGTTGTGTAATCAGAGTTTTTCTGATAATTTGAAGTCTGACATTCTTGATTCTCCATTTAGCTCAGATGTGGTATTGGAGCCTACAGCTCCACTGTGTTAGGATCTGTGTAGTCATAGGCCTAAAACTGGTATTTGGGCCTACAGCTACACACATTCTGAAACAGTTGAATGACAGAGGTAAATTGTATGGAGTCTGTAAGATTTTTCAGATACTCAGCTTCAGTCCTTTAGAGGGTAAAACAAATATATATCCCAGCCTAATAGCAAGCAGGCCTGCAAAAGAGAATGGCAGGTCTTCTAAACTAAATAAAGGAAGTAACTTTCTGAAAAAGAGTTAAGTTCCAGCTACTCAGTGAGTATTCTGGGAGTCCGATTACTTTACTCACACTTCCTGCCCCAGTTTCTCTACCTCTATTGAACCAGCTGACCATCAAACCCTTAACCTGGAGTCAGGTGGTTTCAGACATGTGGATGTTTGAGATTCTTCCACAAGGATTCACTTGGCAGTGAGGGCATTGTCCTCATCCTTTCAGAGGAATTCCTAATATCCACCAAACCAGACATGTTTCCAACAACACTAGAATATGTGTTTGAAGCAGGGATCATAGAACCATAACTGTAAATCACACAGGCAAAGGTTTTTATTTGAGAATATTTTGGTTCCAAAGAAGGAACATGCGTGGAGACCTGTGTTAGATTGTTTTTTTCTCAACCTTTATGTGAAAGCTCCATAATTCAAGTTGTTGACCTTCAGTCAATGCTTATACTGCTTCCAGTCCATTGTCTTACAGTAACACTGGATCACAAAAATAATTACCGTCACATATCCATTGCGCTCAGTTTCAGGACATTTCTGAGGTTTGCTTTATCCCATTTTCAGCACTGTGCATTACTCATTGGGCTCTCCATTGCACCTCAGGTGTTTACAGTGTGTCTAGCCCCATTGATGTCTCTCTGCAGATTGCAGGGCAGCCACACTTTACCTTATTTAGATGACTTTCTTATTTCTGCAGAGTCTGCTCTGAGATTTTTGGAGTCCTTAACAAAGGTGACCAACTGCCTGTTACGTCTGAGATTTCACTTGAACATACAAAAGTCTTGCCTCAATAAATTCTCACAAAATTATTTTTGGGCTGTCTGATGGATACACTCGAGCAAAATGCCTTCCTTCCAAAAGAAAAGTTAATAACTTACCAGCAGGTCTTTCTGAGTTTTTTTTCAACAGCTTTAGGCTCCTGCAGGAGAATTTTTCAGGATTCTAGGTCTCAAGTCATCCTTGATCCTCATAATACCACTAGCTGGATTATGCATGAGAGAAATCCAGTGGTACCTAAAAAAAAAAAATTCTTGGACCCAGCACTTACACCCTCTGGACTTTCAAATTCCTATGCCGGGTTTTGCAAGGTGAGAATTGCAGTGGTGGAAGGATCAAATAGCTCTAAATTCTTCTCTTTCTTTAAACCCGTTCAATTTGTTCAGATTTTCAGAATATGCTTGGGGTACAATTTCCACGGGAGTAAAAGTGCAAGGTCTGTGCGACTCTTTGGACAGACCAAAGCACGCAAACGTCAAGAGAATGCTGGCAGTGATTCATGCTTTGAAATGTCTACACCATCTCTGGGCTGTGCACCCTTTACAGGTAGTTACAGCCAACATCAGTGTGGCATCTCAACAAACAAGGGGGTACAAGATCACATACTGTTTGCTATTTGGCAGTGATGGCTTGGTAGTTGACTCTTCAGCATTCTCTGACCCTTCAGGCTTCTCATTTTGTCAGAACAAAACATTGTGGCAGACTGACTGTACAGATCTTGGACAGACCATCACAAGTGGAAACTCAACACAGGCATATTCCAGGACTTGATCCAGACATGGGTGATATGGAGATGCCTCCTTACAAAACAGACAACCAGATAAATTCTTTTTGAGACATCATTGCAGCCAGGCATGGAGGGACAGATACTCTCCCATTATTCCTTTGGTCAGGAATATTCCTGTATGGTTTTCCACCCATTCCAGTGATTTCCAGGGCACTTCTATAGATTCAGAAAAAAATACCAAAAATCAGTTTAGTGACTTCCTTTGGCCCAGGCAACAGTGGTTCTCCCTTTTTATGGAATTGGCCAAGGGCAATTACCACAAGCTTCCTTACAGACTGGATCTACTCACACAGCACAGGGGAGATTGATACACCCCAAAATCAATCAACTACAATTGACCACCTGAATAATTCAATTGTAATAGTTTTTGGGCACCATTTTCACGAGGATATGCACTAGGTGCTAAAGAAGGGAAGAAAGTATTCTACTAGAAAGTCTTATGCTGTCAAATAGAGGTTTTCTGTCTGGTGCCTTGCCATTCACAGGGGTCCTGAAAAAGAATTGGCACCACTGGTTCTCAAATATTTGTGTGGGCTGCTTAACGATGGCTTGTCATACGTTTCCATCAAAGTGCATCTTTCAGCTATGCCTCCTTATCTGCTTAAGGATCCCCCTTTCTTCTATTCTTGTGGTTGAACAGTTTCAGAAAGGAGTGTTGCATGTAAGATCCCCTCACAAGCAAATTCCTCCTCCTTTGGTGTCTTGGTTTTGTTCTACAAAAACTGAACTTTTCTTTCTTTCTTTCTTTTTTTTTTTTTTTTAAATACCTTTATTGAATTATTACTTATGATACAGGCACATGTACATTTATACAAAGGTAATCAAACTGTATTAACAAATTAACATTAACAAACATTATATTTTACATATATTGCTATATATATTCTATAACCTAAGCAATATTACATAAATTATTCAATTCTGCCCCTTTTTTAAACAAGAAACATCTTTGTTAAACCATCACTTACAACATAAGCCATCATAATGTAAATGAAACCAAACCACACAGACACAATACTAGTTGCAAGAATTTTACATCATAAACCATACTGACACACTCCCACTTAGAATCTACCCAGTCATTTTCAGTCAAACGTTGCATAGCTCATTAAAGTCCTGTCTTCTTTTAAACCTCATTCCTCCCCTATATGTATTGTTCCCACAATTCCCATTTTTTCCTATGTAGTTTTCTCCTAACCTTTTCTAAAGATCGCATTTCCAGTTTTATCTCTGTTACTATATTCCCTACTTCTGATACAGTTGGCTTAGATTTTGGTTTCCATTTTCTAGTAATTGCTTTTTTGGCAGCCACCATAATTAGACAAAGCAAGGCCTTAGCATGTCTAGGCAATTCCGATTCTGTATCATAGCTCAGAATAATTATCTCATTCATCATACCAGTTGGCCCACTCAGCATGTTTGACAGTGCATCACTCAGAGAATTCCTAGAGTCCACCAACCCACCACACTCCCAGAAAATATGTTCCCAAGTACCCCTTTCTTCCCCATCACACCTCCAACCCCAAGTACCCCTTTCTTCCCATCACACCTCCAACATTTACTGTCTACCCGAGGACAAATTCCCTGAAGTCTACTTTGGGTATAAAAATATCTATGTAAACATTTTCAGGCAAAAATCCTAAATATTCTAGATTTTTTTGTATATTTTGGAGGCTTGCATATAACATCCCATTGTTTCTTTGTGAATTGCTTATCCAGTCTCTCTTCCCAATCCTTTCTAACTTACTCTGATTGATTCTTATATTTATCATGCAATATTTTATATGCTCTACTAATTATTCCTTTTTTTAATTGCAGCTTCTTTTCTAGATTCTGCTAAAAACTCTGCCATTGCTGGTCTTTTGTTTAGGGCCCCCTATTTTTCTCTTTGCCTATACTCTGATATCAAGCCTTGACAGAGAAGGCATGATATCAATCCTTGAGAGAGAAGGCAATCCCTAACCTGCAGTCCAAATAAATACTTGGCCTCTTC
The DNA here is from genome assembly GCF_019279795.1 of Protopterus annectens. Classification (NCBI taxonomy): domain Eukaryota; kingdom Metazoa; phylum Chordata; order Ceratodontiformes; family Protopteridae; genus Protopterus; species Protopterus annectens. Next base: position 1,985,984,036 of record NC_056725.1, read on the forward strand.
CCATTCTGTTACCTTTCCCTCTATAGCTATTTGCTCCGAATACCTTGGTTCCTTTGCCAGTTTTTCTGCAATAAATTCCAGCCCCTTGTTGTCTATTTGCAGTCATCCCTATCAGCAGAATTTCCTTTCTTCATTCCCATGTTGGCTTAGTTCTTAGAATACTTTCTGCTATTTTATGAATATAATATTCTGTATGATTATTGTTATTCTCCTTAAAGGGTTTCATCCAAAATCCCAGTCTCCTAGTTTCTTGAGCTTCCCCAAGTTTTAGTATCATCCCTTTCCTCTTTGAATTTAGTTTTCTGCTTGTGATATGTATAGGAACCTTAACTGTGTAGCTCTGAAATACCCCTTTAAATTGGGTAATCCCAATCCGCCCTGTTCTTCTGGAAGAATCTGCCTTATCCCACTTAACTCTTGCCATCTTCCTCTTCCAGATAAAGTTCTACAGCTCTTTATTAATTCCTGTCCACAACTTTTCCTCTGGTTGATAAAAATATGCCTGACCTGTATATAAGACTAAAGGGACTAAAAGCATTTTGACTGCTTGTATTTTACTGTCCATATCCATATAAAAAGGCTTCCATTTTCTCAGTTTTTGTATCAACTTTTGTTTTTCTTCTCACATATTCTTAGCTGCCACACCAGAATAATTTTTAATCCATACTACTAAATACTTCATTTTTATCATGTCGCCATAAATATAGATATTGCTGAACCAATTCGTGTGTGGGCACATTATTTACCGCTTTTGGCTTTGTTTTAGCTTCATTAATTTTGTATCCCGAAATCAAAATGTTCCACAACACTGTAATGTGTCTTTCTGGTTTTGTCAGTCTAAAATAATATCAACTGCAAATAGAGCCAGCTTTTCTTGACTACCATACCAATTATAGCCTTGAATTTGAGTCCCTTATTTTATTTTCCAGTGGTTCTAAATATAATGCAAATAATGAAGGGAAAAGAGGACACCTCTGATGTTCATCATGTTACACTGCTGCAGTCATTACACTTGGGTTATCCTGACGTCAGTACACCAGGGGTATATAAGATGCATCCAACGCCATTTTCTTCAGTCTTTCTTGCTGCACGGTGCCCTAAGCAGAAGCAGTTCGCAAGTGCCAGTCGGCCGACTCCTGAGATTTTCAAAGTCGAATTTCAGATCCGAATTCTTCAATAAAGCTAAGAAACCCGTTGGGGAAACTTTTTTCTTGCCTCAGATCGATGTCAGAAAAAGTTAATAATTGTATTTCTTGTGGGAAGCAAATACCTCATAAGGAATTCCACTCTTAATGTATTCCATGCCTAGGCCCTGATCACGACGTCACTAGTTGTCGGTTTTGTGCTAGATTTAACAAACACACTATAAAAAGACGTTTTGATTTTGCTTTGCACTACTTTGGCCGAAGGTTCAATTATACTATGCCGTCAGATCAACCGACGACCGCAATTCCGAAAAAACGCAAAGACAAAGACAGGCATCCGAGGTCCAAAACCGATAACGAAACCTCTTCTAGGCCGTTCGCCGGTTCTCAGTGAGGTGCTTTCTCCGCCCCTGACACCCGCTACCTCAGAGCCAGAGGCCGCCTCCGACTCCCACGTGGAGACAACTAGGCCTCTGGAAACTCAAGGTATTGGGCGTATGGAAACTAATCCCTCAGATGGGTCCGGAGCCGCTGAGCAGGCATCGGCTTCTGAGGGTGTTTTCAGACCTTCACAACTTACCATTAAAGCAACAGCCAAGACAAAAGTACCATTAAAGACAAAGAAGCAAGTACAGCATTCTCCTGGACAGTCCTCCATGCCTAAGAAACCGATGCGTAAAATGGCCGAAAACCTCATTACTCTAATCAGGGGTTCCCATCCCCCTCCTGAGAAAAGGCCTAGGCAGGATACAGACTATGATTCCACTGATCAGGTTTCCATTTCCTCTGATTCCTCTTCAGACCAGGGATACTCTCTACCCCCCTTTGAGGACTCTGATGCTGAAGAATTTATACCTTCAGCCTCTCCTCCTGAGGATTATTATTTTGGGGAAACTTTACATACCATGAGGGAGCATTTCCATTGGGAAAGTCAGGATTATTCAGAATCCAAGCAAAGGCTCTGGGATTTCCTTTTATTGCCTCAGCACAGGCCCCTGGCTATTTCGCCTGTGCTAGATATTGTGAATGATGTGTTCTCTGAATCCAGCTTATCTCCTGATTCTTTGCCCCCTGCACCAGCCAAGCCAGATAGGTATTACAGAGTCCCTGACTCTCACAAGTTTCTTTATAAAAACCCAAAAGGGGTTTAAGGCTTCCATTGCAAAAAATCCAGTACCCTCTGACAGAGATTACAGAGCTTTGGATAGATGGGGGAAGAAAGTTTACACTTCTGCAACTTTAGCAGTAAGGGCTTTAAATTGCCAGTTTCACATGCTTAAGTACCAACAATATTTAATGGCTAAGTTAAAACAGAAAATACTTACAAGCTCAGAAGCTCCTGACTATAAAGAAATGCAGGATTTATTACATGTAGTAGAACAGGTGGAAAAACATACTCTGCAATGTGGTTTTGATTCTTCAGAGGCCTCTTGTAGATCCGCAGTTACAGGTTCTGTGATTAGAAGACATGCTTGGTTAAAGGAACAGAGTTTACCTGATCATGTTAAGGCAAAATTATTGGATGCTCCTTTACAGCATGATACCTTGTTTGGTGTTAAGGCAGAAGACGTGTTAAAGAAAATGGAGGATAAAGCTAAATCTATGCAAACAGTCAAGAATTTCTTACAGGTACAGCCACTTCGATTTAGCAGAAATTGGCCAACAAAGAATTGGTCCTTTCCAGTGTCAGACAAGCCACAGAGAGGCAGATACAGATGCCCAAGGGGCAGATCGCAACCCCAAGGCTCTAACAGACAACGACAGTGGGGCACCTCAACCCCAAAAGGAGGTGAGGTCAAGTCTCAATCTTACAGGAAACAGTCCCAATGACTTCCCCCTTCGTACGCCAAGCACTTCCCTTTTGGCAGCCCCCTTAGGGGGACAACTAGCATTTTTTTCTCAAAATTGGCAAACAATCACCCAAGACAAATGGGTTCTGAATATTGTGTCTCAAGGTTACAGGTTCCACTTTCATACTTTACCACGCCTAAAAGGAATGCCAGACCTGCCACAAAATCAATGGGCAGAGGCACAAAAGCAAATTTCAGCCCTCATGGACATGAGAGCTATTAAAAAAGTACCACAACAGGAACAAGGACAAGGATTTTACTCAAGACTCTCCTGCTCCCCAGAAAGGACAAGGCCTGGAGGCCTATACTGGACCTTTCAATTCTAAATACTTACCTGGATATTCCCAAATTCAAAATGTTGACATTACAGCAGCTTCTACCCATGCTGAGCAAGTAGGCTTGGCTTGTTACTCTTGACCTCAAAGAGGCATACCTGCATGTCCCTATCAAACAAAATTGCAGAAGATACCTCAGATTCAAACCTGGTACAATGCACTACCAATTCTCTGCACTGCCCTTTGGCTTATCTACTGCTCCCAGGGTCTTTACAAAGTGCCTGGCACCAGTAATTGCATTTTGCAGACAAAAAGGAATCCAAATATATCCATACCTGGACGACTGCCTCATTCAAGCAGAGACAAAGGGCATTCTTCTACAGCATCTGACGTTTGTAAAAAGGCTGCTAATTTCTCTAGGGTACACAGTAAATGAAAAATAGTCAAAACTAGTGCCCTCACAACAGATTATATTCCTGGGTGCCAGCTTAAATACAATGGCCCAGATGGCTTATCTCACGCCAGACAGACAAGTTCAACCAACTCAATATTTTCAATTAATGGCAAAAAAAGTCCCATCTCCCTGCAAGAAAAATTCTGCAGGCCCTGGGATTCATGGCATCCTGCATACTACTAATACCATATGCCAGACTGCATATGAGGGAATTACAATGGTACCTAAAAAGTTTTTGGACTCAACACTCTTACTGTTTAGAAGCAGTAATACCAATGATTTCCTGCCTACAACAGGAGTTTCGATGGTGGGCACAGGCATGTCACCTAAACAAGGGTCAGCCTTTTACCCTACCCACAGCCAAGCAGACTCTAACAGATGCTTCGGATTACGTCTGGGGAGCACACATGGCAGGAAAATGCATTCAGGGCAAGTGGACCACAGACCAAATGCATCTTCACATCAATTAAAAGGAGATGTTGGCTGCTCAAAATGCCCTAACAGCTTTCAAGGACCTCCTACATCCAGGACAACTATTACTAAAGACGGACAACACCACAATAATGTGGTACATAAACAAGCAAGGGGGCACTCATTCTTATCCCCTATGCAGGCAAGCCATGACCTTGTGGAACACAGCTCTAACATATCAAGTTCATCTGCAAGCACAATTCCTGCCAGGAAAGAAAAATATTCTGGCAGACGATCTAAGCAGAAATATCATGGACCCTCACGAATGGAAATTGAATCCACAAATCTTCAGCATGGTAACGCAAAAATGGGGATGCCCAAACATAGATCTTTTTGTCTCCCCACTGAATTGCCAACTACAAAAATTCTGCACAAGGACTTATCACACACACGCATGGAAACTGGATGCTCTCTCGTTCAGCTGAAAAAGCCTAAAAGTGTATGCCTTCCCACCACTGCCTCTCCTATCAAAGGTACTTCTAAAAGCCAGACAAGAAAAAACGCAGATGATCCTGATTGCTCCAGACTGGCCACACCAGCACTGGTACCCAATCTTAAAGAACTTAGCTCAAGGCCCACCATGGATTTTGCCTCAAATTCCACACCTTCTGACTCAACAAAACAATCAGATCCTGCACGGTCAGCTCAAAACCCTAAACCTGGCTGCATGGGGCAGATTCATTAGTCGAACAGACAACACCTCTCGCTAAAGCTGTTATGGATGTCATTTTGGAGGCCAGGAGGCCTAGCACCAGGAAAGCTTACTCAGAAAAATGGAAGAGATTCTGCGCTTGGAACCAGGCTCACAGCCTTGACCCTCTTGTTCCAAACATTCCTCAGATTTTACAATACTTAACTGAGATGCTGGACAGAGGCCTATCCTTCTCATCAATTAAGATCCACGCCTCTGCCATTTCAGCACATTACAACACGGATCCTCCTTTATTCTCTCATCCCTTGCTAAAGCAGTACCTCAGAGTGGCTAAAAACATAAGACCGCCTCGGAGAGCACCAACACCGACTTGGTACCTCAATTTCGTTTTGGAAAAACTGACCCTGCCACCTTTTGAGCCAGCCAATACAGCCGATCTAAAATTTTTATCATGGAAAACAGCTCTGCTCCTGGCAGTAACTTCAGCACGAAGAGTCTCAGAGCTACAGGCATTAATGGCAGTGGAACCTTTTATAATTTTTCATCAGGACAGGGTTTCTTTAAGGACAAACCCTACCTTTATGCCAAAGGTGGTATCTAGTGTGGCTCTTAACCAAACCATCCATTTGCCAACTTTTTACCCAAACCCCCAGAATAAAGGGGAGAAACTTCTGCACTCTTTGGACATACACAGGCAGTTACGCTTCTCTTTGGACAAAACAAAAGCTTTCAGGAAATCTGAGCAACTGTTTGTAGCATATGCTGCAGGATCACAGGGCAAGGCTATCTCAAAGCAGACTATATCCAAATGGATAGGACACTGTATTCATTACTGCTACTCACAGCGTGGAAAATCAGTCCCTAATAACATTAGGCCACATTCCACCAGGGCAACAGCCTTTCTCAGAGGAGTACCTACCAAGGAAATTTTGGAGGCTGCAACTTGGAGTTCAGTGCACACTTTTACCAAGCATTACCACTTGCCTCTTTACTCTAAATCCAGAGCAGGATTTGCCACTGCAGTACTGCAGGGCCTCATAGTCAATCCTAACTCTCTTTATAGACCAGCCACCCGACCTTAGCTTTGGGATTCTACCCAAGTGTAATGACTGCAGCAGTGTTACACGATGAACATAGTACAGTTTTGTACCTACCATAAATTTAGATGTTCGAGTGCTCACACTACTGCAGTCCAGGTTACCCTCCCTCCATCCCCTCTGAACTAGCTGGACTTATCTATGCCTTTCTATCCTATACTACCTTTGTGGTGTATTTGCTTGTAACTGAAGGTATTGTTTTTATTTTTATATGTATATTTTTTATTAGCAATATGTTTTGCCTACCTACTTGGGGGCACCTGACATCTGGGGCAAGAAAAACTGAAGAGAATGGCATCAGATGCATCTTATATACCCCTGGCTCACTGACGTCAGGGAAGAAGTGACATCAACCGATGCCGGACCAAGACTTTGGAACTCTGGCCGACTGCGGGACCGCCTGACGGCAAGATAACCCAAGTGTAATGACTGCAGCAGTGTGAACACTCGAACATCTACATTTATGGTAGGTACAAAACTGTACTTTTGGTTCCTCTGTTCAAGCAAACGTTATCAGAGAAGATCCCACCCACTTTAATTTTCGCCTCTGATCCCTCATATATCCTCCTAATCAACCTTATAATTTTTTTACAGGAAATGCAAATGCTTCCATTGCCCTGCTCATAAAGTCATAGCTTGGTCTGTCATATGCTTTATCTGCATCAAGACCTACCAACAACAATGGTATTTTCTTACATTCTGCTTCCCCATGGATCATCAACGTTCTGTTAATGTTGTCAAATGTTTGCCTGCCCTCCACAAAACCACATCGATCCATATCTATTACTTTTGTCATTCTTTTAGCCATTATAGACATGAACAATATTATCAACATCCTGGCAGATAGGTTCAGTGCTAACTTTAGCCCCCCTCACCCCATAAAGGGCCCATATCTATACAGGAAGAATGCAGAGTCCCTGTAATCACAACTACGCAGGTAAAAGCTGCACTCTCTAAAGCCAAAAACACAGCAACCATGGGACCTGACAGCATCCCAGGCTGCATTTTACACGAACTTTAGAACAAACTGGCTCCCCACCTAAGCACCATGTTCAATCATAGCATCACATCAGGCTTTGTGCCCACTGAATGGCATACAGCAACAAGTTATCCCACTCCACAAAGGGGGAGCCACCACTGATCCTGGGAACTATCGCCCTATTAGCCTGACGAGCCTGGTCTGCAAGGCCATGGAATGTATCATCATGGAACTCATAAACAAAGACATTGGTAACCTCCAAACTCTGGATCCCACCCAGTTCGGGTTTGTGAAAGGCAGATCATGCCTTTCACCACCTGTTCGACTTCTTTGAGGCAGTCAAGCCGTAGATGAGGGTAAGGTGGTTCACAGCCTATCTTGACCTCGCCAAGGCTTTCAAAACCATCCCCCATTCTGGAATTATAGCTAAACTCACTAAACTAGGTATAAATCCCTACGTCACAAGATGGGTTGCCAACTGGCTCACTGTCAGAATCCACACTGTAAAAGTTTCAGACTCCAAATATGACCTCAAACCAGTGACAAGTGGAGTACCACAGGGTTCAGTCGTGGGACACCTCCTGTTTGGTATCTACTTTTCTGAAGTACAGGCTAACACAGAAGGCCTCTGGCTAACGAAGTTCGCAGATGACTGCAAACTAGGAGCCAAAGTGAGTCCCCAAATGATGTAGAAATCCTACAGAAGGGCCTCGCTGAGACAGATGCCTGGTTGATGTCCAAGTCATGGCCTCAAGCTCAATGCCAAAAAGTGCATGGTCATCCCCTTTGGTAAAAACTCTGTACCCATGAAGTACTACATAGACAGCAGTCTACTTAACACCGAATGTGTGATAAGTGACCTTGGGACCCAGGTGGACAGTAGTCTGTCCTTTGGTAGTCACATCGCCACAGTAGTCAGGAAGTCCTTCTACGTGGTACACCATCATAAAAGGGTTCTCATCCATGAAAAAAGAGGTCATTGTTCCCCTCTACTCGACACTCATTAGACCCATTATAGAGTACAATGCCCCTTTTGGAATATACCTCACAAAACATCTGCAGCAGCTGGAAAGGACACAGAAGTACCTCACAAAGATAATTACTGGTCTCAAACAGATTCCCTACACTGACTGTCTCAAAAAACTCCAGCTTTACTCCATAGCATATCATCTACTCCGAGATGATCTCTGCCTAACATATAAAGCTATGTCAAACCCAGAGCTGTTGGACATGCTACACCTAAAGAAATCCCAATCCCTCTGAGATGCACGCTCTAGGAACCTAAACCTTGTCACCACAATAAACAGGACATGCTGGAGGGATAGATTCCTGTCCCAGAGACTTCCCATACTCTGGAACAGGCTACCTATCTATGTCAAGCAAAGTTCTTCATTAGCACTCTTCAAGAAAAATCTTGATGAGTGGATGGGAAATAGGAAATACACCCCGTGGATCACTTCTGTGTCTCTGCTCGACAGTGGCACAGGAAAATAACTTTCTTGGGTGGCATAAGCCAGGGAACCTTGTTGGTTTGGCTTGTGTATGCCCTCGGGCTGATAGCCTAGTACCTACCTATGAACACTTTGTAATCATGGTTTCGTATTGAAATGGGCCTGTATGAAATTGGGTCTGATAGATCTTTACCCACTTTAGGTTTTGCAGCTACCACTGCTTTCTTTCGGGATGTTGGTACTTCTCCTCTTAAAATACTGTTAAACAAAACTTTCCAGATCTTTATCAGTTTTTCCCTCCTAGCTTCCAAACTTCCACAGGAATACCATCTATTCCTGTGGACTTTGTTGTAGATTGATTATACATCACAATTGTTATCTCATCTCTTCCTATCCTAACCATTAGTAATTGAGCTTGACCTACTTCTAACCTTGGCATAGTTAATTCTTTCATAAACCTTTCCATTTGTATCTTTTCTTGCTTTCCATATTTCTCTGCTTTATACAGACATTTATAGTATTTCCAAAATATTTCTAATACCTCTACAGGCTCTCTTGTTACCTTCCTTTGTTATAGGCTCGCTAAGCTTGGCGACAGCCGTTTCTACTTTCTGTTGCTTGAGTCATTGTGCTAAAAGTTTTTGTGCTCTACTCTTTTATCAAAAAAAAAAAAAAAAAACTGTTGCTTACAGCAATCTTTCTAAACTCGTGCATATTATAAAGGTAATCTCTTATTTTCTGCTTAGCATTCTGCAGTCGATCCTCTTCTTGTTAAGTGAGATTCCCCCTATTCTGGAATACTTTAACATTTGTCAGTCCCTCTAAATAGCTCTTGCTACTTCTTAACCATAGCTCCCTTTATTTTATTTCCTCCCTAGTTTTAAACTCCACCTTAGTTTTATCCCAGTCCATATCTATATTTTCAGGAGAAATTTCTATCATCTCTAATACCTCCTGAATAATCTCCAGTACCCATTCCTTAAATTCTGCCCTTTTCAGCAGATAGGTGGGGAAGTGCCAGTGTCTCATTTTTATTTTGTTACCCTGTGTTTTTTTACTTTTGTTATTATTGGCACATGATCTGAAATAGTTATTGGGTGTGTATCAAGATATTTCATTTAAATGCATACTGTGAAACGTAAATTCTGACTAGCCTATATCAGGTTTTATACACTGGATAATAATGTGTAAATTCACTCTGAACTCCTATTACTGAATTTACGTCTGCCATGCTAAATATTTTCAGAAATTTCTGCAAAAATCTACCCACCGTTTGTTATACTTTCCCTTCTGGGCCCCCCATACACATCTTCTCTGTTGCAAATCATATTCCATTCCCCATCTGTAAATAATATTCCTTGCTGAAAACTGATTATTTCTCTCAGAATTTTCTTATGCTCCATTATTGCAGTTTTTAGGTAGAGTATAAATACATGCTAGTGTAATAGTCTTCCCTTGCCAGTAACCCCTTAGCACTACAAGTCTGCCATTATTTTCTTAACCCTCTTCTATCACTATTGGAGCTCCTCTTGCAATTAATGAAAGTATTCTTCTTTTTCTTTTTGTCTCATATATTCCACTGAATAACCATCCTGAAAACCTTTCTTTATCAAATTCACATGTTCAGTTCTTTCTCTGTCTCCTGTAAACTTACCTTATTGAACTCTACATTTTTTAATGTAGTTCACTATTCTTTCTTTTTGTATTTATCTATGAGACCTTTGACATTTAAAGACATTACAGAAGGCATCATTGCATTAAAAAGTTATTCATGCATTTTATATATAACACCTTTTTGTTAATTGTCTAGCTCCAGCTTGTGTTACATGCATACAATGACAGGTTGAACTTCTGTACAGTTGTTTCTCGTCATATCCATTTGAGACTGTGTCACAACTTATAAAACTTTTTGTTTTATTGAAAGCCGTCAAAAAATAGACCCCTAATAACCCCCTAAAGCATATTAATTTAATACTAACATCCAAAGCTATGTACATCTTCAAATACTCCTAATAGGAACAAAAGTCCCAAACTGACAGCCATACTCACATACTTGAGTTATCTTAAAAGAAAGATTAAACATGCTAATACGCATGGTGCAGCCTGTGCTTCTCGTAAGTGCTAATTAATTTTGTATTTTCTTTGTAGCTTCCCCCAGCTGGGAAAACCCTTCAATGCTTTCAGAACATTATCTTCTAGCCAATTTCTCGACTCAGGTTTTTTTTCTTCAGCCATTCACTATCTACCAGACTATAACCAGTTTCTCTATCAGATTGTCTTCATGGAGGCACACAGTTTCTCTTTATCAGATTGTTTCCATGTAAACATAAATACCAGCTGCAGAATTGATACTGAGCATACATGTATTTGCCAGAAAAAAGCTTCCTAATATTCTTTTTCATTTACTTGCTTTCTTTTAAAACTTGTTACTATGTCAATCTAAGGTCCTTAATACAGTTATTTCCCCATGCAATACTGAGAAAAAGCACATTAATTTTTCTTTTGTCATGCTCTTTTAATCAGGCTTTTTCCTTTGCATTGTCTACATTTCTTAAAACTGAACAAGATAGGAAAAATGTTCTTAACTTCCTTTGAACTGGAGTCTTGCAGTTCATTAATTGGAAAACTGTTGTACTACTTACTTGCCTTGCAGATGTTAGAGCATCTGAGTTGCAAGCTGTCATACTAGGTGAACCTTATCTGGTTTCCCACAGGTATAAGGTTGCTTTACATGATCATTCATTCATTCATTCCTAAAGTTGTTCTTGGAAATTACCTTGAATCAAAGCATCAATCTCTCAGTTTTCCCAGAGCAAAAAAAAAAAAAAAAAGAGCAGATTCTTCATACATTGGATGTGCACAAACAGCTCGGGTATTACCCTGACAGAACAAAGTCCTTTACGGGAGGCTAAACAGCTATCTGTTTCCTAGGCTGGGACTAAGAAAGGCTTACCCTTCTGTAAACAACTATATTCAACTGGCTGTCCTCTGCTGCTGTTTTTTTTTACATTCCCATCATGGTATAACTATTCCAATAAATTTAAGGCACATTCTACTAGGGCCTTGCTTCTTTGGTGCCATACTGGAAAGGAATGGATTCTAAAAGTATTCTAGAGGCAACCATATGGTCCTCTTTTCACAAAGCACTGCAAACTGGATTCCTTCTCTAGGTCCTGAAGAGGCTTTGCTAGTACCATTCTCCACTGATTCCTACACCCTTATTCTTCCTTCTCAAGCTAGGGTAAGCTTGGAGTATTTACCTATAGGCTATTGTAGCAGTAAGAATGAAGAACAGGGTGCAGTTGTACGAGTTCTACTTAACAGTAGGTGTTCAAACTTCTTTACTGCTGTAATAACTGCACCCACCCACCATCCCCCTTTGTAGATAATTGAGGTGGGACACAGCTTTCTTTGTTACAGCTGTCCCTTGTTGTTTGGATGACTTTTTTGATTTATTACTGATTGTTGGCTCAGGATGAACCTTCTTTCCTTCCTTCCTTTTGGCAGTAAAATCCTAAAGATTTACCTCAGTCTGGTTACGGATAGGCTGCACCCTTTTTGAGGGAAGTGTTTTAACAGTCAGAATGAGTGAGTGGGAGGGGAGAAAAGAGTGTTGGCAAGCTGGCACAGTACTTTTTGCATGGCAGGACACTACCCATAGCCTATAGCAGTGGTGAAGATATGGGAATATTTACCCTTATGGTTAAGTAGGACTTGTACAACTGTAATTTTATTGACCTTGATCAACAGATAAATTTTTGTTCACAGCAATGTGTTCATTTGGCCAGCTGTGTTCTTTGAAATGTAGAGCATCCATGAACTTGGGATTTTTTATATATTTGCATGTTTTATACTATTGCATGCCTTTTCCACATCTCTGATATTATTTGACATACATTTTGTCCTCTATTACTAGCACTTATTTAACTGTTAACATAAAATTTTTGCTATTCCTTCCTTCTGTTCCATAAGTACCTTCTCTAGTTATTGATATGAATGCCTTGCTTAATTTCTCTTCAATTTACTTCTAATATTCTCATAAGTATTTTATAGGCAATATTATTCAGAGGGTCTCTAATTTTTATATAATGTCTGCCCCCTTTATTATGCAAACATTTTATTATTCCTTCACAAGCTCTTTTGCCCTGAAACCATGCTCCAGGCAATAATGCATAAATTCTTTAAAAAATACATTTTCGTCTGCCTTTCCCTTGTACAATTCCATAAGGACTTGGCTAAATTATATTACATTCCTTTAACTCAACATTTAATTCCTCTATGTAGTCCTTTACACTACTTTACCTTAACTGCCTTCAGTTGTTTTAACATTCCATCTTTCAGTCTGTACCATCTGTCTTCTAATGTAAAAGTCAGAAATGTATATTTCTATTATGTTCATTATAGCCTTTTGGTTGTCATCTCGATATGTACCGAAATTTACATTCACTCTTTCTTTTCAAAACAAAAAAAATAACTAAATCTTACTTTGTAAAGATGTGTTTATGCATCATATTATTTTTTTTTCCTGTTTAACTATTTCTTTACTTATTTTTAACTTTTCTTTTAAAGTTTGTTCCATATTTCTTTGTCAGTTTCCTGTACTTTTGCTTTCCGTCATTCCTTATTTTTTATTCTAATCATTAATAGTCTTTTATATTTTTCTTTAAATACCATCCATCCGTGTTCACTTAAGGAAAGATTTCATAGAACTGTGGTCTTTTCGAAGCTGCACCAGCTCTCTTTCAAATAATTTAGTATAACAACACAGTGATCTAAAAGTTTAACTTCTCTTGTCTCATTTACGATCTCCTTCAACCTTTCTGAAAATAGAAAATAATCCGTTTCCATTTTACTAACTTTATAACTAATTAAAAAAACACACCAGTATAAACTATATCCCTAAATGTGAACAAAAATCTTTTCATACCTTATACCTACTTACTCCTAATTCTTCCCTTCTTTAATTCTATAATTTTCTTTCCCCTGGCTTTTTCACTAAATATACCACAAGCCTGCTTTCCCACAGTTCATGTTGCAATTCCTGTTTGTATTGTACTAATTTTCTCTATAAACTTGCTAAAATTTCTCTAAATATTAAATCTTTGTCATATAACTTTTATCTGTTCTTAACCAATGATGTCCTTCTATTCCTATGTTGCAGTATTCTTGGTGTGGGATTTCCTGCCTTCAGGCGACTCACACGTTGGCTGCTATACAAAAGCTTCAGCTTGGCTGTTGCAGCTACGTGGGACGTCACACATAGGACCATAAACCAGGGACCCTGTGTGAGACGTCTGCACGCACAATCCTCAGAACTTTTCAGCCGCAGACTACTTCGCATCGTACGATCACTCTCCAGATGTTGGATCGAATATAGATAAGTAACCCATTGAGTTTTTGCATTTCTAATATTTTACAGATCTTTTGCATTGCTTAGGCTTGGTTGTTGTAGCTTTCAGCTGATGTCAGGGAAAAAGGGAAAGTGCCAGTGTGGGCGCCAAATTCTATATAAGGACACCCATGACAAATGCATTTTCTGCTTAGGCCGGGAACACGACCATAACGCCTGCCCTATTTGTAAATCTTTTGTTCCTAAAACCTTACATAGCTACCTTGTAGCTTTAAATCTTTACATAGAAAATCAGTGCCTGAAATGGTTGGCTCTCAGGAAGGATCCGCTTCAGAGGCCGCCCAAGAACCTCCGCATAAGAAGGCCAAGATGCCTAGGCCTTCATCGCCTGCCACTTCTCACCTGGACGCACCTCCAACTGCCGATGTAGGAGTTGAGGAGCGCTCGGCAGATCCTTCGGCTCCATCGAGCTCCCTCACGGAGGCCGCCACACAGCTGTCTACCGGCATGTTTACAGAGCTTTCTCAGACACTGACGCCTGTCGATATCGAAGGGGAGCCAGATTTGGTGGACTGGGAGGCCTTCACCTCTTTACTTATGCAGGCTTTTATAGGCCTTGGGCCTTCTGCCTCACCCACAACTACATTGCCACTGCTAAGCCCTAGGCCTCCCTCTGCTTCTTCCATCCCCATAGCTCCCCTCCTTGAGGAAGTAGAACATGAATCTTCCTACTCTTTTTCAGATGAATCCATCTCTTATGCATCTCATATTGCTTCTCCTAAGGGATATTATTCTCCTGATGAGGATTCTGTGGAAGGGGATTCTCCACCTGAAGACATTACATTTGGTGAAACCATCACCAAAATGAAAGATTTCAAATGGGATACTTCCCAAATGACAGAAACCCAAAAAATATACTTTGAACTGCTGCAGGTGGAATCCCCCTCCCCTACAGCTGTACCCCTGTTCTTCCAGCATACTTGGATGTCTTTACTGCAGCATCTAGAACACCTGATTCAAGCCACCTGCACCTAAGTGCCCAGACCACTTCTACAAGGTGCCAGAGGAACAAAAATTCCTCATAAAGCCACCCTTAGCTGACCCAGCAGTGATTGCCACTGCCCCTGATAAACAGTCTGGGTTGTTACCTTCTGCCTCCCTATTGCCCATGGATAAAGATAGCAAATCCATGGATAGGATAGACAAGAAGGTCTACACTTCCTCCACTTTGGCCTTCAGAACCATTAACTATCAAACACACATGACCAAGTATGCCCTGGACTTAGTATCCCAAGCCACCTCTATGCTGGCTTCAATCCCTGACAGTCCAATTAAGATGGATATCTCCTCCAAATTGCCCTTAGCACTACAAGTGGCTAGACACTCCATAAGATGCAGCTATGATCACTCTGCAGCATCAGCATCTGTCCTTAGGAGATATTTTTGGCTTAGACTACAGAATCTGCCAGAGGACTTAAAGTCCAAAATCTTGGATGCCCCCCTGGATCACAACTTCCTGTTTGGAAAGCAATCTGCAGACCTATTTAAGAATCTGCAAGAAAAAAGCAAAGAATTACAGGATATAAAACATCTCCTGTACCCAAATTTTATAGGAACTACCCAGCTAAGGCTACCTTTGTTAGGCATAACCCACATTCTGCTGCCTCCTTCTCCAGACCCAGAAGAGGAACTAGAAGACATTCCTCATCCAGGCCTACTGGCCCACCTCCTCAGCCTAGACAACCCTTTCAGGAGGGGGGGGGGTCCTAATAATGCGTGACTGCCTTATCCATCTGCCCCTCTCAGCTCACCTTACCCACTGTCTCCCCTTCTAACAAAAAATCACTGCAGACCAGTGGGTATTGACCATTATTCAAAAAGGGTACTTTCTGTCCTGGAAACAAATTTCCCCCTGGAAGGGCATTCCATTTCCCCCAAAAAACCAATGCCATCTTCTTCCACAAATTCTGTCAGACTTGCAACAACAAGGCACAATAGAGCCAGATGTTCTTCGTGTTTCACTGTTGCAGTCATTACATTTGGGTTATCTGCCTGCAGGTAGCCCTTAGCTGGCCTGAATATCAAAGTCTTGGATCCCTGCGTCGGATGCTCTCTTCTTCCATGATGTCAGGTTGTCAGGGGTATAAAGCATGCAGCCAATGCTATTGCATCAGTCTTTCTTGCTGCGCAGTGCCCGAAGCAGTTCGCAAGTCCCGGTCGGCCGACTCCTGAACTTTTTGTTTTAGAGTTTCAGAACCGAAGTCTTCAAAAAAACTAAGTACCACATTGGGGATCCTTTTTCTTGCTCTAAACCGATGTCAGTAAAAGTTAACAATTGTATTACCTGTGGAAAGCAAATACCTCATAAAGGTTTTCATTCGTACTGCATTCCTTGCTTAGGTCCAGACCACAAAGTCCCTCACTGTCGGTTTTGTGCCTTATTCAATCCTTGAACTATTAGTCGTCGGTTCATTTTTGCATCAAACTATTTCGGTACTCAGTTTAATTATCCAGAAATGGCTTTGGTAAGCCATCTGACTACCGACTTTCTGAAAAAAACGTAAAGATAAAGACAGAGAAAGACCGCATGGGTCCAAAGCTGCCGACGATGCTTCCATTAAGCTAGTCACCAGTTCGCCAGTACTCAGTGAGGTGCTTTTGCAGACCCTTATTCTCGCTATTTCAGATTTGCAGGCCTCTACCGAGACCCATTCAGAGTCCGGTATGCCACGAGATGCTTCTTCGACCATGGAACCTGCGGATGTCTCTACCTTGGATGGGTCCGGAGCCGCTGTGCAGGCACCAGCTTCTGAGGGTGTATTCAGGCCTTACTAACTTGCATTTCAAACCGACGCCATCTTCTTCTTCAAGGCCTAAAACTTGACTCACACCTAGAAAACTGACGTCCAAACCGCATGGTCAGGCCCATATGCCTAAAAAACAAATAAGAATGGCTGAAGACCTTATTACTCTAATTAGGGGAATCCAGCCTTCACCCTCTAAGAGACCTAGAACTGATTTTCCTTCTGATTCTTCTGGGATTCTGAAATTTTCTGTTTCTTCTGATTACCAGAATTTGCCCTTATCTACCTATGAGGATTCTGATGCAGAGAACTCCATTCCCTCTGCTTCCCCTCCAGAAGATTTTTCTTTTGGTGAAACCTTGCACACTCTTAAGGAGCATTTCCACTGGGAAAGCCAGGATTACTCTGACTCTAAAAAGAGGCTTAGGGAATTCTTACTCCTACCTCAACACAGGCCTTTAGTTATCCCTCCTGTTCTGGACATTGCAGATGATGCCTTCTTGGAATCTAGCCTGGCCCCAGACACAGCTCCCAGGAAACGTGACTGGTATTACAGAGTACCAGACTCTCACAAGTTCCTCTTCAAGAATCCTACTGTGGACCCAGAGACCATTTCCTAGGGACCTAATGGCATTAAGGTTACTACTGCCAAAACCCTTACCCCCTCTGATAGAGATTTCATGGCCTTGGACAGATTGGGTAAGAAGGTATACACTTCTGCTACTTTGGCCATTATGGCTTTAAACTGCCAGTTTCATATGTTAAAGTATCAGCAGCATATTATGGGATTACCTAAACAGAAAATGATATGGATTCCTGACTGTGCTGAAAACAAAGAATTACAGGATTTAATGCATTTTGCTGAACAATTTGGTAAACATACTTTGCAGTGTGGTTTTGACTCTTTAGAAGCATCTTGCAGGGCTGCTGTCACTGGGTCTGTTCTTAGAAGGCATGCTTGGCTTAAGGAGCAAAATTTGCCAGGTCATGTTAAAGCTAAATTACTGGATGCTCCCTTAAACCAAGACCGCCTGTTTGGCAACAAAGCAGAAGTAGTCCTTAAAAAGATGGAGGAAAAAGCTAAATCTATGCAAACTGTTAAAGGTTTCCTGCAAGTACAGCCTCCCAGATTTAGCAGGCATTGGCCTTCTAAGAATTGGTCCTTTCATGTCTCTTCCAGGCCTTCTCAGTCCAAACCCAGGAACAGCAGACCACCTAGGCTACAGTCTCAAGGTACTCACAGGACTAAGCAGTGGGGGGCTCCCACTTCCAAAGCTGGAAGTAGTAAGACACCCCCCTATGGAAAACTGTCACAATGACTTAACCTTAAACCTTCCAAGCCCTGCTCAACAGACTGCTCCTTTAGGGGGAAAGATTGCCCTGCATGCAAAAAACTGGGAACTCATTACCCAGGACAAATGGGTTTTAAATATAGTTTCCCAAGGATACAGATTCCACTTCCACACCTTACCAACCCCAAATGGTTGGCCAGACCTACCCCCAAATCAGTGGGCAGAGGTTCAACAGCAGGTTTTTCTCTCTTCTAAGTATCAGGACTATTCAACCTGTCCCAACAGAAGAAAGGGGACAAGGTTTTTACTCAAGACTTTTCCTCGTACCCAGAAAAGACAGCTCCTGGCATCCTATTGTGGACCTCTCTATTCTAAGCACTTTTTTGATTATCCCATAATTCAAAATGCTAACACTTCATCAGCTGCTTCCTATGCTAGGCAAAGATGCCTGGTTGGCAACCTTAGACATAAAGGAAGCTTACCTCCACATTCCAATAAGGGAAACTTGCAGGAAATACCTACGCTTCAGAGCAGGCTACATGAACTATCAGTTCTCTGCACTTCCCTTTGGGTTATCTACTGTGCCCAGGGTATTCACAAAGTGCCTAGCTCCAGTCATTGCATTTTGCAGGCAAAGAAATATTCAAATATACCCATACCTGGACGATTGTTTGATTCAGGCAGAAAGCCAGGACATGCTACTAAATCATTTGGCATTTGTAAATAAACTTCTAACCTCACTGGGGTACACCATAAATGAAAAGAAATCTCATCTAGTACCCTGCCAACAAATTGTATTCCTGGGAGCAAGCTTGAACACAACTTCCAGATGGCTTACCTCACGCAAGAAAAACAAGTTTATTTGACAGCCTACTTCAAACTACTGGCCACAAGGACCCAGCTATCTGCAAGGAAAATCCTGCAAGCCCTAGGGTTCATAGCTTCTTGCGTTCTACTAATTCCATATGCAAGACTGCATATAAGGAAACTACAGCGGTATCTAAAACGCCTGTGGTGTCAACATCCTCAGGACCTGGAATCAATGATTCCTATCATTCCTTGTATAAAGACAGAGTTCCTTTGGTGGGCAGAGGCCTGCTACCACAACAAGGGACTGCCATTCACTCTACCCCCTGCCACCCAAACCCTAAAAACAGACATATCAGACTATGCAGGGGGGGGGGGCTCACTTGGAAGGGCAGTGCATTCAGGGCAAATGGAACCAGAGTCAGATGCACCTGCTTATCAGTCAAAAAAAATGTTAGCTGTACAGAATTCCGTGACAGTCTTCAAGGACCACATTCTTCCAGGACAATTATTGGTAAAGACAGACACCACCACTGTTATGTGGTACATAAACAAGCAGGGGGGAACCCACTCGTATCCTCTCTGCATACTAGCCATGGTTCTGTGGAATATAGCCTTGAGCTGCCAAGTGCACCTACAAGCTCAATTCCTGCCAGGCAAGCTAAATTCACTGAAAGATGACCTAAGTAGAAATCTCATGGACCCACATGAGTGGAAACTGGAACCAAAGATATTCAAAATTTTGAGAAACAAATGGGGGGAACCCATAGATAGACCTGTTTGCCTCCCCTCAGAACTACCAGTTGGAAAAATTCTGCACGGGGACTTCCCACACTCAAGCTTGGAAAGTGGATGCCCTGTCCTTAACCTGGGAAAGCCTCTCAGTTTATGCCTTTCCCCCTCTGCCTCTTGTCTTCTAAAGATCAAACAGTACAAGCCAAGGATAATATTGATTGCACCAGACTGGCCACGCCAGCTCTGGTACCCCTTCTTGTGCAGTATGTGACTGCTGGAACCATGGCACCTGCCTCAGACCCCTTCCCTGCTGTCCCAGCTGGAGGGCCAGATTCTGCACCCCCAGCTTCAGACCCTGAACCTTGCAGCCTGGCTAGTTCCCTGAGCTCACCAATAACATCCCTCAGTAAGCAGGTGCTAGATGTCATTCTGGAGGCAAGGAGTCCTAGTACTAGAAAATCCTATGCTGAAAATTGGAAAATATACTGTTCCTGGAGCCAGACTCGGGGGATGGGCACAATAGTGCCCAGCTTACCGTATATTCTTCAATACTTAACAGAGATGCTCCACAAGGGCCTTTCCTTCTCATCAGTTAAAATTCATGTCTCAGCCATTTCTGCAAATTATAATACTGAGCCACCCCTCTTCTCTCACCCCCCTGCTGAAACAATTCCTCAGAGGAACCAAACATTTAAAACCTCCCAGGAGAGTCCCTGCTCCAGTCTGGGACCTTAACCTTGTATTGGAAAAGCTCACTCTTCCTCCTTTTGAGCCAGCTGCAACTGCAGAGTTGAAATTCCTTTCTTGGAAAACAGCCTTCCTTCTAGCCATCATTTCAGCAAGAAGAGTGTCTGAATTGCAGGCCCTCATGGCAGTGGAGCCCTTCATCATCTTCCAGGCAGACAGGGTGTCCCTCAGAACCAATCCATGTTCATCGTGTTTCATTGTTGCAGTCATTCCAATTGGGTTATCCTGCTGACAGGCTACCCGCAGTTGGCCCGAGTTCCAAAGTCTAGGTCCGGCGTCGGTTGCTGTCGCCTCCTCCCTGACATCAGTACGCCAGGGGTATAAAAGATGCAGCCGATGCCATTTTTTTCAGTCTTTCTTGCCATGCAGTGCCCGAAGCAAAAGCAGTTCGCAAGTGCCGGTCGGCCGACTCCTGAGATTTTCAAATTCGAATTTCAGATCCGAAGTCTTCATTAAAGCTAAGTACCCCATTGGGGAAACTTTTTTCTTGCTCTAGACCGATGTCAGAAAAAGTTAATATTTGTATTTCTTGTGGGAAGCAAATACCTCATAAGGATTTTCATTCTTACTGTATTCCTTGCCTAGGCCCTGGCCACGACGTTGCTAGTTGTCGGTTTTGTGCCAGATTTAACCAACGCACTATTAAGCGTTGGTACGATTTTGCATTTCATTACTTTGGCAGAAGATTCATTTATATAATGCCGTCAGAACAGCCGACCACCGGAGTTTATAGAAAGCGAAAAGGAAAGGACAGGCATCCGAGGTCCAAAACCGATGACGAGGCTTCTGTTAGGCCTGTCGCCGGTTATCAGTGAGGCGCTTTCGCAGCCCCTGACTCCCGCTACCTCAGAGCCAGAGGCCGCTGCCGACTCCCACGTTGAGCCGACGAGGCCGTTGGAAACTCAAGGTATTGGACACTCGGAAACTATTCCCTCAGATGGGACCGGAGCCACTGAGCAGGCATTGGCTTCTGTGGGTGTTTTCAGACCTACACAGTTATATGTAAAACCAACTTCACCTTCAAAGGCAAAGACTAAAGCAGCTCTAAAGACAAAGAAACAAGTACAGGATTCTCCTGGACAGGCCTCCATGCCTAAAAAATCAGATGCTTAAAATGGCCGAAGACCTAATTACTTAGATCAGGGGTACCCATCCCCCTCCTGATAAGAGGCCTAGGCAAGAGATAGAATATGAATCTTCAGATCAGGTTTCCATTTCCTCTGATTCCTCTTCTGAACAGGAATATTCCCTTCCTCCCTATGAGGATTCTGATGCTGAAGAATCTATCCCTTTAGCCTCTCCTCCTGAGGTTTATTCTTTTGGGGAGACCCTGCATACTGTGAGGGAGCATTTCCATTGGGAGAGCCAAGATTATTCAGAATCCAAGAAAAGGCTCAGAGACTTCCTTTTATTACCCTAGCACAGGCCCCTTGCTATTCCTCCTGTTTTAGACATTGTAGATGATGTTTTTTACAGAGTCCGGTCTATCTCCTGACTCTTTACCACCAGCTCCTGTAAAGCCAGACAGATGCTACAGGATTCCGGATTCTCATAAATTTCTTTACAAAAATCCTGCTGCTGACCCAGAAACTATTTCTCAGGGTCCCAAGGGGGTCAAGACTTCCACTGCTAAAAACCCTATTCCCCTCTGATAGGGATTCAAGGGCCTTGGGCAGATGGGGAAAAAAGATTTATACTTCTGCTACCTTGGCTGTAAGAGCTTTAAATTGTCAGTTTCATATGCTTAAATATCAGCAATATCTTATGTCACTGCTTAAACAGAAAATGTTGACAAATTCAGAATAGGCAGAAAACAAAGAAATGCAGGATTTATTGCATGCAGCTGAACAAGTGGGAAAGCATACTTTGGAATGTGGTTTTGATTCTCTAGAGGCCTCTTGCAGGGCCGCAGTTACAGGTTCTGTCATTAGGAGGCATGCTTGGTTAAAAGAACAGAATCTGCCTGATCATGTTAAAGCAAAACTATTAGATGCTCCATTACAACATGATACCTTGTTTGGTGTTAAAGCAGAAGAAGTGTTGAAGAAAATGGAGGACAAAGCTAAATCTATGCAAAGAGTGAAGGATTTCTTACAGGTACAGCCTCCCAGATTTAGCAGGAACTGGCCTACAAAGAATTGGTCCTTTCCAGTGTCAGACAGGCCACAAAGAGGCAGATACAGACGCCCCAGAGGCAGATCACAGCCCCAAGGCTCATACAGGCCTAAGCAATGGGGTGCTTCTACCTCCAAAAGTGGAGAGGAAAAATCACAGCCATACAGGAAACAGTCTCAATGACTTTCCCCTACCAACACCAATCACTTATCTTCTGGCTGCTCCTTTGGGGGGAAAACTAGCACTTTTCTCACAAAATTGGCACAGATCACCCAGGACAAATGGGTCTTAAATATCGTATTTCAAGGCTACAGGTTCCACTTTCACACCCTGCCAAGGCCAAACGGTATGCCAAACCTGCCATGCAATCAATGGGCAGAGGCACAAAAACAAGTTTTATCCCTCATGGACATGAAAGCCATTCAACAAGTACCACAGCAAGAGCAGGGAATAGGATTTTACTCAAGGCTATTCTTGGTACCCAGAAAGGACAAAGCCTGGAGACCAATACTGGACCTGTCTATCCTAAACACATTCCTGGATATTCCAAAATTCAAAATGCTGACTCTGCAGCAGCTTCTACCCATGCTGGGCAAGAAGGCTTGGCTTGTGACTTTAGACCTAAAAGAGGCATACCTGCATGCCCCAATCAGACAATCATGCAGAAGATACCTCAGATTTATGGCTGGCTCAATACACTACCAATTCTCTGCACTGCCCTTTGGTTTATATGCTGTGCCCAGGGTCTTCACAAAATGCCTGGCACCAGTGATTGCATTTTGCAGACAAAAAGGAATACAAATATATCCATACTTGGATGACTGCCTTATTCAAGCAGAGAACAAGGACACTCTACTACAGCATCTGTCGTTTGTAAAAAGGTTACTAACAGGTCTAGGGTACACATTCAATGAAAATAAATCAAAACTCATACCCTCTCAAGAGATATTCCTGGGTGCAAGCTTAAATACAACTGCTCAGATGGCTTATCTCATGCCAGACAAAGACAACTGGCAGCTTATTTCAAAATGTTAGCAACAAAGTCCCAGTTATCTGCAAGAAAAATTCTGCAGGCTTTGGGCTTCATGGCATCCTGCATTCTACTAATTCCATATGCAAGACTGCATATGAGGAAACTTCAGTGGTATCTAAAATGTGTTTGGACTCAACATTGCAACAGCCTGGAAACAATAATTACCCTCATTCCCTGCCTGCAACAGGAATTTCGATGGTAGGCAAATGCCTGTCACCTTAATATGGGTCAGCCATTCACCATACCCACAGCCAGGCAGACATTGACAACAGATACATCAGATTATGCCTGGGGTGCCCATATGGCAGGAAGATGTATTCAAGGTACATGGTCCACAAGTCAAATGCATCTACATATCAATCAAAAAGAGATGCTAGCAGTGCAGAATGCCCTGACAGCTTTCAAGGATCTACTTCATCCAGGACAACTACTGATAAAGGCGGACAGTACTACAGTCATGTGGTACATAAACAAGCAGGGGGGCACACATTCCTACCCCCTCTGCAGACTAGCCATGAACTTGTGGGACACAGCATTGACTTATCAAGTACATCTGCAAGCACAATTCCTGCCAGGAAGGATATATACTCTGGCAGGCAAACTAAGCAGAAACCTAATGGATCCCCACGAGTGGAAATTGGATCCACAAGTATTCAGCATGATAACAAAGAACTGGGGATGCCCGGACATAGACCTATTTGCCTCCCCTCACAACTACCAACTACAGAAATTCTGCACAAGGACTTATCACAAGCAAGCATGGAAAGTGGATGATCTGTCTTTCAGCTGGAAAAACCTAACAGTATATGCCTTTCGTCCTCTGCCTCTCCTTCCAAAGGTACTCCTCAAGGTCAGACTAGAAAAGCCAAAAATTATACTGATTGTCCCAGACTGGCCCCGCCAGCACTGGTACCCAATCCTAAAGAGCTTGTCTCAAAGTCCAGCTTGGACATTACCTCAAATTCCTCACTTATTGACCCAACAAGACAGTCGGATACTGCACAGCCAACTCAGGGCCTTAAACCTGGCAGCATGGTGGATACTGTAGCCATTCAAGATGCACCTCTCTCAAAAGCAGTGATGGATGTTATTTTGGAGGCCAGGAGGCCTAGCACCAGAATATCTTGTGCAGAAAAATGGAAGAGACTCTGTGCCTGGAATCAGGCACAAGGCATTGACACGATTGTTCCAAATAATCCTCAGATTTTGCAATACTTAACTGAGATGCTGGATAAAGGTCTTTCCTTTTCATCAATTAAAAGTCATGCCTCTGCCATTTCAGGTCATTATTATACAAATCCACCTATTTTTTCGCATCCATTACTAAAGCAGTACCTCAGAGGGGCCAAAAACATAAGACCTCCAAGGAGAGCTCCAATACCTGCATGGGACCTCAACTATGTCTTGGAAAAACTCACACTGCCTCCGTTTGAGCCAGCCTCTGCAGCTGGTATAAAATTATTATCCTGGAAAACAGCTCTGCTCCTAGCAATAACCTCCGCTAGACGAGTCTCAGAGTTACAGGCACTCATGGCTGTGGAATCTTTTATTATTTTCCATCATGACAGGGTTTCTCTGAGGACAAACCCTACATTTATGCCTAAGGTAGTGTCCAGTGTGGCCCTTAACCAAACAATTCATTTGCCTACCTTTTACCCAAACCCACAGAATAAGGGTGAGAGACTTCTGCATTCTTTGGACATTCACAGACAGCTGCACTTCTACTTGGACAGAACCAAAGCTTTCAGAAAGACTGAACAACTTCTAGTGGCATATGCTGCAGGATCACAAGGAAAGCCCATCTCAAAACAGACCATTTGAAAGTGGATAGGCCACTGCATTCGTTTCTGCTATTCTCAGCATGGCAAATTAGTGTCTAAGGGTATTAGGCCAAATTCAACCAGAGCAGCAGCCACTTCAGCAGCCTTCCTGAGAGGAGTACCAACCAAAGACATCTTAGAGGCTGCAACTTGGAGTTCAGTGCATACATTTACAAAGCACTATCACTTACCTTTCTACTCAAAATCCAGGGCAGGCTTTGCCACTGTAGTTCTACAGGGCCTGATAGCCTCTCCTAATCCTATTTAGCACCAGCCTCCCAACCTTAGCTTTGGGATTCAACCCAATTGTAATGACTGCAACAGTGAAACACGATGAACATAGTACAGTTGTGTACCTAGCATAAATGTAGATGTTAGAGTGTATTCGCTGTTGCAGTCCAGGTTACCCTCCCACCATCCCCCTTTTTCTTTTCTGGGACTTATCCCTACTTCTCTATTCTACACAACCTATATGGTGTATTTGCTTGTAGATTAAGGAAAAGTTGTTTTTTCTGTATGCATGCTTATTGGCATAATTTAGCCTACCTTTTTAGGGGCACCTGACATCTGGGGCAAGAAAAACTGAAGAAAATGGCGTCGGCTGCATCTATTATACCCCTGGCGCACTGACGTCAGGGAAGAGGCGTAGCAACCGACGTCGGACCTAAACTTTGTAATTCGGGCCGACTGAGGGTAGCCTGCCAGCAGGATAACCCAATTGTAATGACTGCAACAGTGAATACACTCCAGCATCTACATTTATAGTAGGTACACAACTGTACTTTTTCCAAGGCTGGCCAGATAAGTACCCCACTAGAGAATACATTCCACTTTATCACTTTTATATGGAGAAAAGTTTGACTATTATGCTTGTAGTCAGGAATGTTATTTTTAAGGTTGTCACTAAAACATTCTGCCTCAAATCTCTCATTTTAGTTGGGATTCCTTGTTGGGGAATCCCTGTCAAAGTGTTATCATTTGTTAGAAAAAGTTTGAATTTTTTTCAAAATTGCTAGCTAGAAGCCATGACTTGTGGTTTTGGCAGTTGTCATCTAAGAAGTTTACCACAGTACTCCCCACCCCAGCCCCATCCCCCCTTGTCAGGTTCGTAGACCAACTCTTCCTGTATCCATTACCTGCTTTACAGATACTGTTCTTGACATACAATCAGTACAAAGTCTCTATGCAGATTCTCTTATAAATCACTTTTTGTGGAAAAGTTTTTCTCTTATGTCAAAATTAATTGCTAGGGGCTTGGCCTAGTGGGATTGGTAGTTGTTACTATCACAGAAGGTAAGACAGGCTCTTCATGACTCTCTTCTTCATTTGTCAGACACCTTTTGTTGTGAAGACATGGACCTGTATCCCAATAACTTCATCATTCACTATCCTAGCCACAAGAAGAGAAGTTATACAGGAGGCGTCAGTTTTTACTCTGGAGTTTCACCTGCACCTCAGCCACTGATGAGCTTTCCATCTGTCCTCCTGCTGTTAATCCACTAGAAGCCACTAAAGATCATGAGGCAGGCACATTGTCTGTGGCTGTTTAGCTGCCCCCTTCAAGTAAGGCATAACCACTCTTGCTAGATTCGAGTAAGAGATCAGGAGATGCTCTTTTGCTAAGCCTGTCTGAGGAACTTAATTCACCAGGGAAGGGGCTGTCCTTCAAACTGTCTTTTTTTTTTTTTTGGGGGGGGGGGGGGTCCCAGATAATGGGAAACAATAAAACTGGACATTCTTCTAAAGCAGGTAAGGAGAATTAACTGGGTTTTGCTTAGACATTTAATATTTTTTGTAGTCTATAAATGCTGAATTTCGCCTCATTAAGAAGAAAAAAATATTTTTCTATGTCTTATGCTGACAGGAATTGGACTTGGACTGTGCTTCTCAAGTTACCACTCTGCAGAACTCTGAGGAAAGTTATTATTTAGATTCCCCTCCTCTGGTAAATTCTGAAAATGTAGCTAGGAAAATCTTATCTTTGATCGAATGTCGAATCTTATTTATAAGCTGCCAATTTCTTAAGCATACATGAAACAATAGATGATGGAAATGACTCCTGGCTTGTATGGTATGCCAGAGCACTTCAGACAACTCCATGCAGCTTTCACCCCATCTTCCATTTCACTTATCCTTGCAACGTGTTATCACCCTACATCAGTGTGTATATTTTTATTTTCCTTTTTTACCAAGTGGACAATTCAAAATGTTCTAGAGCTAAGCCACAGACCAAGCTGGGTTGGAAGATTAGATTGTGAAGAACAAAATCACTCCAGTACATATCGTCAGTCCTGAAGACTAATCTTTCATCTTTCAGTAGAAATTATAACCTCAAGCAAGAGAAAAATTATCCGTAACCAGTATCTTGAAAATACTTAATTAAAATAAATCTCTTATGGCAGATAAGCGCTGTAGTATCTCTTACTTGACTGAACTATTGTCAGTGTTTATTTTTTTTTTTACACAAGAGCAACTTAAAACTTGTGGTTATGGATAATTTTTTTCCTGCTTGAGGTTATAATTTCTACAGGATTGACGATACATACTGTGGTGATTTTGTTCTTCACGGTCTAATCTTCCAACCCAGCATGGTCTGTGGCTTAGCTCTGTTCGTACTTTGAATTGTCCTTTATTACCGTGTTTGTAGGCCCACTGGACCACACACGTCGTCTTTTTTTCAGAACTAGCCACAGTAAGAGGTGTAATATCTCCAGTGTATTTTCAGACACTATCTGAAGTTTTTTTACCAAGTAGAGCAAGTCCTGTGGGTTATGGGAATTTTTAGTAGTTATGATGCCTTAAGGATGTAGGTAAACTGCTGATGATGCACAGAATTTTGAAGTACAGTGGTGGTAGGAACTTCTCATAAATGTAGATGTAGAATCCCTGTTACAGTCCTCACATTACAGATATCCTGCTTGTCAATAGCTTGTTTCCAGAACTCCATCCTTCTCCAGGACTTTTGCCTTTGTCCTCCCACCAACAGCATGTGTACATTATTCTGTGTTACCCCTGTAAAGACTAGAGAAAAAGCATTGCAGCTAGAAACCAAGTAGATTAGAAGATACAGCCCCAGCTGCTCCCATGTCCACTCCCAGAAGACCCCATTCCTCACATTGTGGCAAGGAGGCAAAAGGAAGAATGGGGATCCAGTGAGAGAGGGAAGGTATGTAATGTGAACTATGGAACCACCCCACCCCAGCCTGTCCAGAAAAAGAAAGGGAGAAAGTCGAAGGATACCTGGACCACAGCAGTGAACCTACCTGAACATGTTCATTTATGGTAAGTTCTTAACACAGCTGTACTATGTCCATAGTAATATTCACTGTTGTAGTCCTCACATTTGGGAAGATTTCCAAAGCACAAAGTTCAAGGGAGGAGTACAACAGTCACCTGGAAAGGCTCGAAGGATAGCAGAAGCAAAGCCTGCCCTAGTTCTCGTGGCTGATACTAGGTTATAGTATTTGGAAGAGGTTTGTGGACACCTTCCTGCAGGATGGCCAAGTCATTTGGGGATTCCTAGTTCAATGTTCTGAAACTTAAGTCAGCCAGAGCCCTTTGGTATTGGCTTTTATTTCAGAAAAGTAGATACTAAACAAGAGAGGTCCTAGTGCAGAGCAGTTCCACTGGGGACCATTCTTTTTTATGGAGGCAACTTCCCCTATTTTGATTATCTGCATCCTATCTTTGAGCCAGTTGGCAATCCAGTAGGTGACATAGGGGTTTTGCTCCCAGTTTATTTAGCTTTTCTACTATACTTGAGTGGGGAATTTTGTCAAAAGCTTTGTTCAGGTCTAGAGGTGCAATGTGTACTATTTTGCCTTCATCCATTGCTTTGGTTAACTTTTTAAACAAATCCACCAGGTTGAGTAAGCATGACTTGCCCTTGAATCAAAACTGAGACATGTCCAGTGTGAGGTTCCTATAATGTTCATCGTGCATACAGCTGCAGTTATAACAGATGGGGGTTCTCCTGCCGTCAGGCGGGTCCTCGGTCGGCCGAATTCCAAAGTCTAGGTCCGGCATCGGTTGTCGTTGCTTCTTCCCTGACGTCAGTGCAACAGGGGTATAAAGGAACCAGCCGACGCCATTTTCTTCAGTCTTTCTTGCCGCGCGGTGCCCGAAGCAGAAGCAGTTCACAAGTGCCGGTCGGCCAGCTCCTGAGATTACGAAAATCTGGAAACCGAAGTCTTCTTAAAAGCTAAGTATCCCGTTGGGGAAACTTTTCTTGCCTCAGACTGATGTCAGACAAAGTTAATAATTGTATTTCTTGTGGGAAGCAAATACCGCATAAGGATTTCCATTCCCTCTGTATTCCTTGTTTAGGCCCAGACCACGACGTCTCGGTCTGTCGCTTTTGTGCTATATTCAACAAACGCACTGTTAAGCGTCGGGCGGAGTTCGCCCAGCATTTTTTTGGGAAAGCATTTAACTATACTATGTCGTCGGATACTCCGACTCCGGTTTTGTCTAAAAAATGTAAAGACAAGGACCGACACTCGAGGTCCGCGGCCTCTACCGACACCATGCCAAAGCCGACTACACGTGGTCCGGTTCTCAGCGAGGCGCCTATGCAGCCCGTGATTACCGACGACACATCTTTGGCGGTGTCTCCTGTACCCAAGGTCGCAGGCTCCTCGGCCCACACCCCGACTACAGATACCGAAGCCACTCTTGGCGTTGAAACACAGAATGTGGACAGGTCCACCTCCACTCAAGGTGTCTTCAGACCTTCCTCTTCTTTCTCCATCAAGGCTTTCACCAAGTCTAAAGCAACCATGCACTCTAAGAGACCAGCTACACAGGGCCCATCTCCAGGCCCCATGCCTAAGAAACAGATGCTTAAAATGGCTGAGGATTTAATTACTCTTATCAGAGGTTCTCAGCCCCCTCCGGACAAAAGGCCCAGAGTGGAGGAAGATTCCCCCTCCTCTGATCAGGGCTCCATTATTTCAGAACACTCTGATGATCAGGAACAGTCTTACTCCCCTTTTGAAGACTCTGATGCGGAGGAGTCTATTCCTTCTGTATCCCCCCCCTGAGGATTACTCATTTGGGGAAACCTTGCATACCTTAAGGGAACACTTCCACTGGGAAGGCCAGGATTATTCAGATTCCAAGAAAAGGCTCTTGGAATTTCTTTTGTTACCCCAGCACAGGCCTCGGGCTATACCTCCTGTCTTGGACATCCTAGATGATGTTTACTCGGAGGCCTGCCTTAACCCGGACTCCCTACCTCCAGCTCCAGTTAAGCCTGACAGGTACTACAGGGTTCCTGACTCACACCAATTTCTATACAAAAGCCATGCTGCTGACCTAGAAACCATCTCACAGGGGCCCAAGGGAGTTAAGGCCTCCATTGCCAAAAATCCACTGCCTTCCGAAAGAGATTCCAGATCCTTAGAAAGGTGGAAAAAAAGGTATATACCTCGGCTACCTTATCCATGAGGGCCTTAAACTGTCAGTTTCATATGCTAAAATACCAACAGTTTTTGTTATCACAATTGAAAAGTAAAATGTCACAACCTGAACAACCAGAATTGAAGGAGTTGCAGGATTTGATGCATAGTGCAGAACAAGTGGGTAAACATACCTTACAATGTGGATGTCCTTCATGGATGCATCTGCAGTCATAACAAATGGGTTGTCCTGTCGTCAGGCAGCCCTTCGGTCGGCCGGATTCCAAAGTCTGGGTCCGGCTTCGGCTGATGTCGCACTTCACCCGACGTCATCTCTGCTGGTCTTCGGGTATAAAGGCATCAGCCGACGCCATTTTCCTCAGTCTTTCTTGCCGCGTGGCGCCCGAAGCAGAAGCTGTTCGCAAGTGCCGGTCGGTCAGATCCAGAGATTACTACTACCGAATACTACTTCGAAGACTTCTAAAAAGCTAAGTACCCCGTTGGGGACTCTTTCTTGCCTCAGCCGATGTCAGAAAAAGTCAATAACTGTTTAACTTGTGGGAAACAAATACCTCATAAAGATTTCCACTCTTACTGTCTGCCTTGCTTAGGCCCAGACCACGACGTAGCAGCCTGTTCGGCCTGTGCTTCCTTCAACCAACGAACGCTTAGGCGTCGGTCGGAGTTTGCTGAACAGTTTTTCGGCTCAGATTTTGCATACATTATGCCGTCGGATCCTCCGACTACCCAAATTGTTAAAAAACGCAAAGAAAAAGACCGACACTCGCTGTCCGCGGTTTCGGCCGAAACCACGGTTAAGCAAGCCGCGAGTGTCTCGGTTTCGGCCGAAACCGAGAAAACTGGTCAATCTTCAACCGAATCCATGACTACTACTGAGGCTCCTGCTACCTTACCTGAATCGGCCTCAGAAATTTTGCCTACAACTGTGGTTCCTAGTGATTTATCAGACACCATCCCTTTGGATGTCTCTACCCCAGCACGTGGTGCTGCTAGGCCTCCTGCAGCCATGTCTATTAAGGCCTTTGCCAGGGCTAAAGCAGCCAAATCTGCTAAATCAGTGCCTGTTAAGCCCCCCTCACACAGGCCCACTTCTAGTTCACAAATGCTTACTCTGGCAGAAGATTTAATATCCTTAATTAGGGGATCCCAATCTCACCCAGACAGGGCCTCTCAGCCCCCAGAAAAGAGACCTAGAGCAGAGCCCCGAGCCAGTGTCCTCTGATGATTCTGCGGATGACTCAGACATTACAGACCAGCCAGAGGCTCCTTTTTCTACTTATGAAGATTCCGATGCTGAAGAATCCATTCCAGCTGCCTCTCCACCAGAGGAATTTTCCTTTGGGGAAACCTTACATGCCATGAGAGAACAATTCCAATGGCAGGGACAATATTTCTCAGATTCAAGAAAAAGGCTTAGGACTTTTCTGCACTTACCACAACATAGGCCCTTAGCTATACCTCCTGTACTGCCTGTTGTGGATGATGCATTTAATGATGTCTGCACTGCTCCTGATTCTTTACCTCCAGCCCCTGCCAAACCAGATAGATTTTACAGGGTGCCAGACACTCATCACCACCTATACAAGGCCCCACTTGCAGACCCTGAAACTATATCCCAGGGGCCTAAGGCAGTAGCCTCGACCACAGCAAAAAACCCTATTCCTTCTGAAAGGGAATCCAGGTCCTTAGAGAGATGGGGGAAAAAAGTTTACACCTCTGCTACTCTCTCAGCTAGAGCTTTAAACTGTCAGTTTCATATGATCCAATACCAAGAGTTTATGCTTGATCAGTTAACTAAAAACTGTCCTCTGATGAATCTTTAGATAAGAAATATGTATTAGAAATGGTGAATAACATCCAACAGGTTAGTAACCATTCCTTAAAATGTGGCTATGATGCACTGGAGGCTTCATTTAGATCAGCCATGACTGGCACAGTGATAAGAAGGCATGCATGGTTGAAAGAACAGGTCTTACGGATTATGTTAAAGCAAAGCTATTAGATGCTCCTATGGATAAGGCCAGTCTATTTGGTACACCTGCCCAGCAGGTAATGAAGAAAATGGAAGAAAAGGCAAAATCTGTACAAACAGTTAAAGATTTCTTACAGGTTCAGCCCCAAGGTTTAGCAGGAACTGGCCTGCCAAAATTGGTCCTTTCCTGACTCCACAAGATCCCAAAGGGGCAGGAATAGACGCTCTAGAGGCAGAAATCAATCCAGAGGAGGTGCCTACAGAGGACGACAGTGGCAAGGCAATAACCGAGGCACAGACACAACCACTGCCACTGCAACAGGACAATCACAGTGACTTGGCTCTGACTCCGCCTACCAGGGAGCAAATAGCAGCACCATTAGGCGGAAAGTTAGCCTTATTTTCGAAAAATTGGCACTATATCACAAAAGACAAGTGGATTTTGCAAACCATAGACCAAGGCTACCGGTTCCACTTCCACACCTTACCAGTAAAAAGAGGAATGCCAAACCTGCCTCCAAATCAAAAATAGAAGCTCTGCAGCAGATAGCGGAATTAACAAAGATGAGAGCTGTGGAAAGAGTACCAATAACAGAACAGGGCAAAGGATTCTACTCCAGACTCTTCCTAGTGCCAAGAAAAGAGAAAAGTTGGAGACCTATTCTCGACCTGTCCATCTTAAACACATACATCATTGTCCCAAAATTCAAAATGCTGACCCTACAGCAACTTCTTCCCATGCTGGGCAAGGAGTGTTGGCTGGTAACTCTAGATCTCAAGGAGGCATACCTGCACGTCCCCATTCGACCAAATTGCAGAAGATACCTCAGATTTCTTGCAGGATCAGAGCATTATCAATTCTCAGCATTGCCCTTTGGCTTATCTACTGCCCAGAGTATTCACAAAATGCCTGGCATCAGTAATCGCTCACTGCAGAGTACAGGGAATCCAAATTTATCCATACCTGGACGACTGCCTGTTACAAGCGGACAACAAAAGCAAGCTGACAACAGATTTACAAAGGGTCATTTACTTGCTACAAGCCCTGGGATACACAGTCAATTTACAAAAGTCAAGGCTGATACCATCCCAAACAAGAACATTCTTGGGCGAATTGGACACAGTAAAACAAATGGCATTCCTAACTGCAGAAAAACAAAAAGAGCTCCCTCTTTACTTCTTGGCATTAACAAAGCAGAACAAACTAACAGCATGAAAAGTTCTGCAGGCCTTGGGCTTCATGGCATCATGCATAATCTTGGTCCCACATGCCAGACTGCATATGAGAAAGCTACAGTGGTACCTAAAGAATTTATGGTCTCAGCACAGGCACAGCTTAGAAACAGAAATACCACTAATCCCATGCCTAAAACAGGAGTTCCTATGGTGGGCTCAAGCATGCCAGTCAAACCCAGGCTTACCCTTCCACAACTTTCGAGCAAGCCAAACCATCACAACGGACGCCTCAGACCTAGGATGGGGGGGCGCACATGCTGGACAAATGCATACAAGGATTGTGGACTCAGGACCAGCTGCACCTGCACATAAACCAAAAAGAAATGCTGGCAGTAAAACTGGCAATCCAAAAATTCAGACCATTCCTCAAAGAAGGCCATTTGATGATAAGGACAGACAACACCACAGTCATGTGGTACATCAACAAACAGGGAGGCACTCATTCATACCCCCTATGCAGAATGACTTTGGACCTTTGGAATCTGGCTCTCAGCTACAACATCCAGTTACAGGCAATATTTGTGCCGGGAAAAGAGAACACCCTAGCAAACATGTTAAGCAGAACCACCTCGGATGCTCACGAATGGATGCTACACCCGGACATCTTCAAGGCCATCACAAAGAAATGGGGAATGCCACAAATAGATCTATTCGCTTCCCCACTCAATCACCAGCTCAAAAATTCTGCACAAGGACATTCCACCCACTTGCATGGAAGGTGGACTCTCTATCCTTCAGCTGGAAAGGCCTGACAGCATATGCATTCCCACCTCTTCCCTTGATGCACAAGGTACTACTGAAAATCAAAGAGGAACGTCCAAGGATAATCCTGATAGCTCCGAACTGGCCAAGACAACACTGGTACCCATTGCTGAGGAGCATGTCTCGGGAGAAAATGTGGTCAATACTCCTGATGCCTTTGATGTTAACTCAGAACAACTACAACATCATGCATCCAAACCTAAAAACCTTGCAACTGACTGCCTGGAACATCACATAGCAGCAACTAACCCAGACCTTTCCCAAAGGGTTAAAGACATTATCCTTGAAGCCCGCAGACCTTCAACAAGAAGGAACTATGCAGGAAAATGGAAAAGGTTTGTCATTTGGAGTACTGAAAGAGGAAAAGATGTGTCGAACATAGATATTGCTAACATTCTGGAGTACTTGGCAGAGCTTCTACATACAGGCCTGTCCTATTCCTCCATCAAGATACATGCATCAGCTATTTCAGCAGAATACAGCTTTGATCCACCTGTCTTTTCACATCCTCTACTCAGGCAGTTCCTCAGAGGGATCAAGAATGTAAAACCTCCTAGGAAACCACCATTACCAGCATGGGACTTGAACTTTGTGCTAGAAAAGTTGACACTCCTCCGTTTGAACCAGCAGCAACAGCAGATCTACAACACCTGTCATGGAAAACTGCTTTCCTACTGGCAATTACCTCAGCAAGGAGGGTTTGAACTACAGGCCTTAATGGCAGTGCAACCCTTCCTAATCTTCCATCAAGATAGGGTGTCCATGAGAACTAATCCTACATTTATGCCTAAGGTGGTATCCAGAGTGTCTTTAAACCAGGCAATCCACCTACCTACCTTCTTTCCCATTCCACAAAACAGAGAGGAAAGAATGCTGAATACCTTGGTTGTACATAGACAGTTACGCTACTACCTGGACAGAACCAAAAGTAACAGAAAAACTGACCAGCTTTTGTAGCCTATGCAACAGGAAGGGAAGGAAAAGCAATTTCCAAACAGACAATCTCCAAATGGATAGGAAATTGCATAAGATTCTGTTACTCCTACCATGGAAAACCAATTCCACAGAACATAAGACCTCATTCTACAAGGGCTACAGCCACTACCACAACTTTCTTACGAGGAGTGGCAACCAAGGACATTATTGAGGCTACTTGGACTTCCGTGCATACATTTGCCAAGCATTATAATTTACCTCTATACTCTAGATCCCGAGCAGGGTTTGCCACTGCTGTACTGCAAGGGATCCTAACTACACCATCATTTTTCTTCCTCCTCCCCTAGTTTGGCTATGGTATTCTACCCATTTGTTATGACTGCAGATGCATCCATGAAGGACATAGTACAGTTTTGTACCTACCATAAATGTAGATGTCCGAACTGGATAGCATCTGCAGTCAGGATTACCCTCCCTCCTTCCCCTCTGTGGTACTCCTAGGGTATTTACCCTCCTAATAGCTAGCTGGGGGGGGAGTCTCTTATGGTGTATTTGTTTGTATATATGTACATACATGCTTATTTTTGTGTTTGCCTTCTACTTTTTGGAAACATTGGCATTTATCCAAAATTTAGCCTTCCAAGAGGGCAACTGGCATCTGGGGCAAGAAACACTGAGGAAAATGGCGTCGGCTGATGCCTTTATACCCGAAGACCAGCAGAGATGACGTCGGGTGAAGTGCGACATCAGCCGAAGCCGGACCCAGACTTTGGAATCCGGCCGACCGAAGGGCTGCCTGACGACAGGACAACCCATTTGTTATGACTGCAGATGCTATCCAGTTCGGACATCTACATTTATGGTAGGTACAAAACTGTACTTTTTGATGCTCTAGAGGCCTCATGTAGAGCTGCTGTTACAGGCTCAGTCATACGTAGGCATGCCTGGCTCAAGGAACAAGCCTTGCCTGATCATGTCAAAGCTAAATTACTAGACGCCCCTCTTCAAAAGGATGTACTATTTGGGGCTAATGCTGAGGAAGTATTACGGAAAATGGAGGAAAAGGCTAAATCAATGCAAACTGTGAAAGAATTTCTGCAGGTTCAACCCCCACGTTTTAGTAGAAATTGGCCTTCCAAAAACTGGTCCTTTCCTGCCACAGACAGACCCCAAAGAGGCAGATACAGGCGCCCGAGGGGCAGAGGACAATCACAAGGATCGTATAGAGGCAGACAATGGCAAGCTCCTACACAAAGAGGTGGTGAGGACAACTCGCAATCTTTCAGAAAGCAAACCCAATGACTTTCCCCTTTGCATGCCAACCAGGTCTCAAATAGCAGTCTCCTTATGAGGAAAGCTGGCACTGTTTTCAAAAAATTGGCATGTTGTCACAAAGGACAAATGGATCCTGGACATTATAAACAGAGGCTACAAATTCCATTTTCATACCCTTCCAAAAATGAGAGGCATGCCAAACCTGCCACACAATCAAAGGGCAGAGGCACAAAGGCAAATTTCAGATCTCATAAACATGAAAGCTATTCAAGAGGTACCTACACACGAACAAGGTCAAGGTTTTTATTCCAGGCTATTTCTGGTGCCAAGGAAGGGAAAAGATTGGAGACCTATTTTGGATCTATCCATCCTAAACACATTTCTACTCGTACCAAAATTCAAGATGCTCACTCTACAGCAACTTCTTCCCATGCTGGGCAAGGAGTCTTGGCTGGTAACATTGGACCTCAAGGAGGCATACCTGCATGTCCCAATCAGACAAAATTGCAGAAGATACCTCAGATTTCTTGCAGGTTCAACCCATTATCAATTCTCTGCATTGCCCTTTGGCTTATCTACTGCGCCCAGAGTATTCACGAAATGCCTGGCATCAGTAATTGCCTACTGCAGACTTCAAGGGATAAGATAAAAGATAATCCACAGACAGGAAGAACCGAACCAAAAACCACAAAGTGCAGCTTTATTGAACAACAAACAGGTCAATAAATCAAGCGCTTTCGCCAGGCAAATACCTGGCTTTCTCAAGATAAAAAGTAGTGTGACTGAAAAGTTTAAATACTTAAGCATCTGATCACATGGTACTTAATTAGTTCAACAAACATCCACTTAAGAAGGCAGTTAATTAGTAACTGAACTCAGTGAGTGAAAAGTATGCATATGAAAATGCAGAATAAAAGTTCAAATAGTGAAAACACTAAAAAATCATTTAAAAATGATGTACAAATGTGTGCATAAAAAATCACAAATATGTAAGATAAAAGACATTTACTAATTGTAACAAGAAAATCACAACTGCGGAGCAAAAGGGGTGGTGTATTTAGGATTATGCACAGAATGTTGCAGTTTCTACATAGGGAAGACTGAGAGACCCCTTAGAAAAAGAATTTATGTACATCAATATGACATTACAAAAAAGAAGGACACTAATGCTTTTTTAAACATCTTGCTTCTTGCCCTAACATGAAACTTAAGTTTATGGTTCTTGAACAGGTGACCCAGGATGCCAGAGGAGGTGACTGGGAAGCCCGCCTTGAATATAAAGAACTTTTATGGCAGCTTAGACTTAATGCTGCAAAATCCCCTGGTCTCAATGAGGCCATTAATATATCCAGTGTACTAAAGCTAGGCTATGATTTTCTTGTTACAATTAGTAAATGTCTTTTATCTTACATATTTGTGATTTTTTATGCACACATTTGTACATCATTTTTAAATGATTTTTAAATGATTTTTTTAGTGTTTTTCTCTGCTGCCCAAAGTTCTATTAAAGACCAAAGCAGACAGACCAAAGATGATCCTCATTGCTCCGGACTGGCCAAGGCAACACTGGTACCCACTCCTGAGGAGCCTGACGCATTCCCCTCCATGGACCCTGCCTCTAATGCCTCTTCTTCTGACTCAGCACAGTTTCAAAACTCTTCACAGCCAGCTAAATACACTCAGTCTAGCCGCATGGAAGATTCCTTAGCATCACAACAGGCCCTACTCTCCAAGGAGGTGCAGGATGTCATTTTGGAGGCCAGAAGGCCATCAACTAGAAAAGCTTACTCCGCAAAATGGAAACGTTTTTGTGTCTGGAATGAGAAAAAGGGCCAGGATCCTGGAAAACTGAATTTACCTCAAATACTACAATATTTGGCTGAACTGCTAAGCAGTGGACTTTCTTTCTCCTCCATCAAAATCCAAGAAAACAACCAATACCTGCTTGGGATCTTAATTTCATGCTGGAAAAACTGACCTTGCCTCCCTTTGAGCCAGCTTCCTCATCAGATTTGCAATATTTGTCCTGGAAAACAGCTTTCCTTCTGGCTATCACCTCAGCTCATAGAGTTTCAGAACTACAGGCTCTCATGGCCGTCCAACCTTTTATCATCTTCCATCAGGACAGGGTTTCCTTACGAACCAACCCGTCCTTTATGCCTAAAGTGGCATCCAGGGTAGCTTTAAATCAGGCCATACATTTACCTACTTTTTATCCTAATCCTCAAAACAAAGGGGAGAGATTACTACATTCCTTGGACATCCACAGACAACTGTGTTATTATTTGGACAGAACAAAGCCTTTCAGAAAATCAAGACAGCTCTTTGTGGCCTATGCGGTAGGAGCTCAAGGGAAGCCAATTTCCAAACAGACAATCTCAAAATGGATAGCCCACTGCATACGCTTTTGCTATTCCTTTCATGGCAAAACTGTTCCTACAGGCATTAGGACTCATTCCACCAGGGCCACATCCACCTCTGCAGCATTCCTCAGAGGAGTTCCTACCAAGGATATTTTGGAAGCAACCACTTGGAGTTCTGTGCATACCTTCTCCAAGCACTACAACCTACCATTATACTCAAAATCTAGAGCAGGCTTTGCCACTGCAGTCTTGCAGGGCATTTTGGCCCCTCCTAATTCCACCTAGTGCCTACCACCCCTTTCTTAGCTTTGGTATTCTACCCATCTGTTATGACTGCAGCTGTATGCACGATGAACATAGTACAGTTTTGTACCTACCATAAATGTAGATGTTCGTGTGCTAATACAGCTGCAGTCCAGGTTTCCCTCCCTCCTTCCCCTCTTGGGACAGGCCTATAGGCTGACACATCCTCATACAACCTGATTGGGGTATTCATTTATGATGTATTTGCTTGCAACTACTGTATTTTGATTATATTGCACTGCATGATTACTCAAATTTATGTATTGCCTTCCTTCTGGGGGCACCTGACATCTGGGGCAAGAAAAACTGAAGAAAATGGCGTCTGCTGGTTCCTTTATACCCCTGTCGCACTGACGTCAGGGAAGAAGCGATGACAACCGACACCGGACCTAGACTTTGGAATTCGGCCGACCGAGGACCCGCCTGACGGCAGGAGAACCCCCATCTGTTATGACTGCAGCTGTATTAGCACTCGAACATCTACATTTATGGTAGGTACAAAACTGTACTTTCTGACTGGTTCCATGATAATTAATTCATCATGGATTGACTCCTTGGACAAAGGTTTTGAAATTGTTAGAAGTATAGGAACATTACTAGGAAGCAATCACAGGGACCATAAGATGCCTAGACATGTACACCTTTAAGCAGTTTTTGTTGCTCAACAGGTAGCTCAGTCACCTTTAGTACAGAAGGTTGTGGGTTCTATTTCCACACAAAGTAACTTAAATAATTTAATTTTTCCAATACTGACACTGCAGTGCAGCATAAGGGAGGCGCTACACTCCTGCATGTGTTGTTTTTTGGATGACATGTTAAATTGAGGCCTCATCTACCTGAATTGGTGATAGCTGAGGTGGATATAAAAAATTCCATGGCATTAATCAAAGGGAGTAGGAGAGCTTTATTAAAAGTTACATTAATTTTATATCATAAAAACAAATGTAAATCAGTTATTTACGCATTTTTTTTACATTCATACTTAAAATTATTTACCAGGTGTTCTTCTGTTCACTTGCTACAGTATTCTTAACCTAAGGGATCTCCCACCTGAAGGCGACCTGGTGTTAGCCAGTATACAAAAGTCTTATACTACTGTAGGGTACGTGGGATGTCACACGTAGGCTGCTGTCAGACGTAGGCTGTAAAAGTGGCATACACACGTACCATCCTCACAACTGAATGCCCCAGGAGGAATGCCAGACTAAGGATATAAAAGGTCAGTACATCCAAGTAAAACAATGGACGGGGGAAGGAGGGAGGGATAGAATACTGCAGCAGTGAAGAGAAGGAAATCTATGGCTGTAGTAAGATTTTATACAACTATTCTTTATCAACACAAAAGAACTTCATTAAACAATTAATATTGTTCATGTTTTTTTCTTTTTCTGTTTTTCCTCTATCCCTCACCCTTTTTACACAACCATCTTAAATAATACATCATCATCATAATTCTACTATTATCTGCTCTGCCAATACACAAACTGAACTACAGTCTATCACACAAAAAGCTTTTACTACTGTCGAGCAATGGTTCACTGATCGCTGCCTACTGCTCAACCCTAAAAAAACCAAACTGCTATTGTTCTCACCTTCCCATAGATCTACCCCTCTTAACTTTACTCTTACTTCCATTGACAACACCATTATTTTCCCAGAAACGACTACCAAACTACTAGGAATAACCATTGACATCAACCTCAGCTTTGATACGCATATCAACAATACTATCAAATTAGTTAGTAAGAAAATAGGTTCCCTTTACAGAATCAAAGCCTTCCTTTCACCAGATGCAAAGACAATCTTAGCCAGATCCCATCTAACCTCTTCTCTACTATATGCATCTGCCTTATTCACTAACCTCTCCAAAAACAATATCAATAAACTAGCACAATCTTACCATAATATTGCTCGATTTGCAACAGGAACCCCATTTAAAACTCACCACTGCCTGAACCTAAGAGAACTAGGTTGGCCTGAACTCCCTAACCAACTCCTATTTCAACAATTCCAAATAGCTCATACAATCCTATACCAACCAACTAAAACACCCATACTCACTAACCTCATTTTACCTTACAATAACCTGAAGCATCTACGTTCTTCCAACAAGCTACTGATAAATATTACCAAACCTAAAAATTCTGCTGGAGATTGCCTCTTTTCCAACTCTGTTGGAAAAATGTGGAATAAATTACCCTTTGACATCACATCTTTGTGCTCTCTCTCACTTTTTAAAAGACAAGTGAAAAATCATCTCAACAAACACTGGCTATGCTCCTGCACCAACCCAGGCTAACTCGCTCCTTCCTCTTCTATCCTCTCTATCCTTACAGTAACTTTATATGTATGCTTTCTGACAAAAAAAAAAAATAAAAATTTTTACATGATATT
The DNA here is from genome assembly GCF_019279795.1 of Protopterus annectens. NCBI lineage: Eukaryota > Metazoa > Chordata > Ceratodontiformes > Protopteridae > Protopterus > Protopterus annectens. The sequence goes on from NC_056725.1 coordinate 1,986,025,774, forward strand.
TTGTTTGCAATTTTTAAATTAATGTTCCCTACTTACTGCTTTTTTTTGTAAAATTGTATTTAACAATGTCTATGTTCTATTTCCTATATGTTTTTTTATATCTGTAATTTACCCTTGGAGCTTTTCTCCCCGGGCCTCTACTGAAAATGGACATATATCCAGCTAGACTAGCCCGGTCAACAAATGTAAAATAAAATAAAAAATAAATAAATAAAATCATCCTCTTTCATTTTATTCTTTTTCCACAGCATCCATGTTGTCATAAACAGTACTTTATCTCATTAATCAAGGTCACATTTCTTTATCATACCTTTCATATATCATATTCATATTTATACATTTTAAAGCCTTTCCATCTATATTAATTTTCTGAACTTTTCCCTAAATTCTTTATTCTATTTTGCAGTTCAAAAAACAGTGTTTTGTTGTTTCTTCAGTACAGTCAACCCATTTTTTCCTCCATAACTTTGTATTTCATATTCCCTTACAACAATAAATTGTCTAATAAAATTCTCCACAGAAAATGTCCTTTCTTTCTTAAAAAAATTTCAAACCTTTTTCTTTTTTGTTACTTTTTTGTCCTTTTTTTTTTCCTTCTTCCATGGATATACAAATTTCCCCTAAAATAATAATATGCCATTGTTTCATTTTCCCATTAGCCTCACACAACTTTTAACTTCCCTAATTTCATTTTATTTACCTTTTTTTTTCTTTTTTCCTTGTCTTTTCTTCCTGTACATTTTTATTTGTTTCATATAGCATCTCACCTATAATTTCTTTTTGTTTTTCTTTTTCCTTTCTCATTACCCAAAATTATTGCATATATGCTAAATGCACCACTGGAATTTTTAAATACAAAACATCTTTTTTCGTACAAATTATCCGTCTTCCTACCAATTTCAGCCTTGAGCCCCATATAAAGCTAAAAAGTCTCAACTCCCTTTCCATTTCAGTGGGAAATATATATTCCTCCTAAATATGCTATTTTAACTAACACAGAAATGTTTAATATGTAGTTTTCTGAAATTTATTTATTTTACATTTGTTGACTGAGAGTATTCGACTGAGCCCTTTTTCAGCGGAGGCCTAGGGAGAAAAGCTCCAAATAGTACAAACAAAATAGCATTGAGATGTTCTGGTAGTTACAAATCCCATACAGTAGTTACAAAAGTGTACAAGTCGAAAAATAAAAGGCAGATAACAGTTAAGCATAGAAAGTGACATATAGTAGTTAAAAAAGTTTACTAATCTAAGAGTAAAAAAGCAGAGTATAACAAAAGCATAGGAAGTTGCATAAAAAGCATAAGGAGTAAGCTGTTTATACTATGTGTTTGGAGACCTGAAAATTAGAGAGAAAGTTTGAAGTAGTTAGGGGAGAAGGACTAGAGTAAGTAGAGCAGAGGAGACAGGGTGATTACAGGGAGGAAAGTAAGGAGTAATAGAAATAGATGGTTGCTATGTAGGTTGGTTGTGGTCAGGGAGGGTGCGAACAGTGGCAGGTCCAGTATTTTATAAAGTACACTTTGATGGCTGATTTAAATTGTTTGGGGTGTGTAAGAGTCCTAATTTCTAGTGGGAGTTTGTTCCATGCAATAGAAGAGCTATAAAAGTCGCATCCAGTCTTTGATTTGGGTTTGTAAACATTTAATAGGTCTTGGGATGAGCCTCGGAGTTGTCTTGTAGGGGTATAGTGGAAGATGAGGGACGATAGAGCTGGGCAGAAAGCTGTCCGATATAGAATGGAGTGTATTATTTGGAGCTGAGATTGGAGAAACAGGTGAGGTAGTTCAAGCCAGTTCAGGTATTTTAGGGAGAGGCAGTGGTGGGATTTATATGTTTGTTGAGCTGTGAATCTAGCTATTTTGTGATAGGTCGATTTTAGCTTGGTAAGTAGGGAGGAGTTTAGATTTGTGAGTATTTGGGAACAGTACGTTAAGCAAGGTAGAAGGTAGGCATGTGTAGGAGTAATCCTAGCTTCAGTGGTGAGGGATTTATTATTTCTGTACAAGAGTCCTAGCTTCTGATGGATTTTTCTGATGCAATTATTTATGTGTAGATCAAATCTTAGTTGATCAATGGTAATGCCAAGTAGGTTTGTGCTAGATTCGACATCCATAGGAGTATTGTTTAGGGACATTATGGAGAAGGAAGATTTGATGTGGTTAATGGATTTAGGAAAAAAGAGTGGCAATTTTATTTTTTTAGGGTTGAGGATGAGCTGGTTATTTGTGAGACTTGTCTCTACTGAGGTAAAGGATGATCGAGTTCTGGGGGTGAGTTGGCAATAGTGATGACTGTAGAGTCATCCACATATTGGACAATGGTAGACTAAGGACAAGAGGAGTAAAGTAAGTTGGTGAAGATATTAAAGAGTAGTGGTCCAAGAATAGATCCTTGGGGGACACCCATTCTCACTGGAAGGGGAGTAGATAGTGCAGAGTGCCATCTCACTGATTGCAGCCTGTCAGTGAGGTAGCTAGAGAACCATGCAACTGGGAGAAGTGAAGGTCTGTTAGTTTGTTTAGTAGCAGAGAGTGAGAGACAGTGTCAAAAGCCTTTGAGAGGTCAAGGAGTAGACAAGATCCGAGTTTATGATCATCTTTGGCTAGAGTAATAGTGTTGAGAAAGGATAGTAGAGCTGTGGTGGTTCTATGCTTGGGTCGGAAACCATGCTGTGTAGAAGTGAGCAGTTTTTCCTGTATGAGGTAATGCATAACTTGTCTGTGTGTACATTTCTCGAGGACTTTAGAGAGAGGGGAGAGGATAGCAATAAGTCTGAAGTTGGAGATTTCTGAGGAGTTGCCTCCTTTATGAATAGGAAGAGTGTAGAACTGTTTCCAGATTGATGGAACTTTAGATTTAGAGATGGAGCGATTTATTAGGATAGATACAGGCAGAGCAAGGGAGTGATCAGCAATCTGGAGAAAATATGAAGGGATATTGTCAGCAAATACAGAGCATGGTTTGAGCTTAGAGAGTAGAGCTTTGATATAGGTAGTGGGAACAGGTTTAAGAGCAAAGTTGTTTACTGAGTAGTTGAAGAAGGCTCAGGGAAGTTAGTAGTATTGGTGTTTGAGGGGTTGGGGTTAAATAGTTTGAAAAATGATTCAATAGAATAGGTGTTGAAGCTGCTGGCAGTCTCTTCCGGTGACCTGTGTGGACATGGATTAGGTGAAGTTGGGTTGGTTTATAGCATTCCAGAATTGTTTTGGGTCAGATTTTAATATTATTGGGGGATTATAGTAGAAATCTTTTTTGTCTTTGTTGATGAGTTTATTTTGTTTGATTTCTAAGATGTTCTTTGTGTTTCACTGTTGCAGTCATTACATTTGGATAATCTGCTGGCAGGTTACCATCAGTCGGCCTGGTTAACAAAGTCTTGGGTCCTGCTTCGGTTGCTGTCCCTTCTTCCATGACGTCAGGGGTATAAAATATGCAGCCGACGCCATTACATCAGTCTTTATTGCCGCGCGGTGCCTGAAGCAGAAGCAGTTTGCAAGTGCCGGTCTGCCGACTCCTGAAATTTTCGTTTTCGAGTTTCAGAACCGAAGTCTTCAACTAAAAAGCTAAGTACCCCATTGGGGAAACTTTTTCTTGCTCCTTACCGATGTCAGTTAAAGTTAATAATTGCATTACTGGTGGGAAGCAAATTACCTCATAAGGATTTTCATTTGTACTGTATTCCTAGCCTAGGCCCTGACCACAATGTACCTTGCTGTCGGTTTTGTGCCAAATTTAATCGACGCACTATTAAACGTCGGTATATTTTTGCTTCTAAATGTTTTGGCTCACGCTTTAATTATCCGGAAATGTCATCGGTTAGCAATCCAACTACTGGAATACCTAAAAAAATGCAAAGAAAAAGACCGAGACAGGCCATCAAGGTCCAAAACTGACAACGCTTCTCCTAAGCCAGTTGCCAGTTCGCCGGTACTCAATGAGGCGCTTTCACAGCCCCTGATACCCGCTACTTCTGATTCGCAGGCCTCTACTGAGACCCATTCGGAGTCCGGTATGTCGCGAGATGCTTCAATTATGGAACCCGTGGATGTCTGTACCTTAGATGGGTCCGGAGCCGCTGTGCAGGCACCGAATTCTGAGGGTGTTTTCAGGCCTACAGATTTGTATATTAGGCCGATGCCATCTTCAAAACTAAGGCCAAAATCTAAATCTATGTCTAAAAAAACGATGCCTGGGCCACATGTGCAGGCTCCTATGCCTAAAAAACAAATTATCAAAATGGCTGAAGATTTAATTACTATGATCAGGGGTAGCCAACCCCCCCCCCCCCCCCCCCAAGAGGCCTAGGCAAGACATTGATTATGAATCTTCTGAACAGGATTCTGTTTCTTCTGACTCTTCTAATGAACAGGATTTGTCTATACCTACTTATTAGGACTCTGATGCAGAAAATTCCATTCCTTCTGCTTCTCCCCCTGAGGATTTTTCTTTTTCGGGAAACAATTACATACCTTATGGGAACATTTCCACTGGGAAAGTCAGAATTTCTCTAAATCTAAAAAGAGACGTAGGGATTTTCTTCTCCTTCCTCATCATAGATCTTTGGCTATACCTCCTGTCCTAGACATTGTTGATGTTTTTTTCAGAATCTAGTATGGCTCCTGATTCTCTGCCTCTGGCTCCTTGTAAGCCAGACAAGATACTACAGAGTTCCTGACTCCCACAAATTCCTTTTCAAAAATCCTATTGCAGATCCTGAAACCATTTCTCAGGGTGCCAAGGGCATTAAGGCCTCTACTGCTAAATATCCTACCCGTTCTGATAGAGATTCCAGGGCACTAGATAGATGGGGTAAGAAGTTTACACTTCTGCAGCCTTGACAATCAGGGTTTTAAACTGTCAATTTCATGTGCTTAAATACCAGCAGCATATCATGGGACTGTTTAAACAGAAAATGATGTTCATTTCTGACTGTGTGGAAAATAAAGATTTACAGGATTTATTGCATTCAGCTGAACAAGTTGGAAAACATACTTTGCAATGTGGTTTTGATTCTTTGGTGGCCTCTTGCAGGGCTGCTGTAACTGGCTCTGTGCTAAGAAGGCATGCTTGGCTCAAAGAGCAAACTCTGCCTGATCATGTTAAAGCAAAATTGTTGGATGCTCCTTTACAACAGGACTGTCTCTTTGTTAATAAGGCTGAAGAAGTTTTAAAAAAGATGGAAGATAAAGCTAAATCTATGCAAACTGTGAAATATTTATTACAAGTGCAACCTCCAAGAGTTTAGTAGGCACTGGCCTACTAAGAACTGGTCCTTTCCAGTTCCTTCGAGAGCCACTCAAGTCAAACCCAGACATTCCAAAGGCTCCAGGTTTCAATCACAAGGTACTTTTAGAACAAAACAATGGGGTGCCTCCTCCCCCAAGTCTGGAAACAACAAGGCACCTCCCTATGGTAAGCAGTCTCAATGACTTCCCTCTTCACTTACCAAGCACTTACCTTTCAGCTGCCCCTTTGGGGGGAAAACTGGCACTTCATGTAAGAAACTGGCAACTTATAACCCAGGACAAATGAGTTTTAAATATAGTATCCCAGAGATACAGATTTCATTTCCACATGTTGCCAGTCCCAAACGGATGTCCAGACCTGCCACCAAATCAGTGGGCAGAGGCCCAGAAACAAGTACTCTCTCTCATGAACATGGGAGCTATTCAACCAGTCCCAGAAGAGGAAAAGGGACAAGGTTTCTATTCAAGACTTTTCCTGGTACCCAGAAAAGACAAATCATGGCGTCCAATTCTGGACTTAACTACTCTAAACACATTTCTGGACATTCCAAAATTCAAGATGCTAACTCTTCAACAGTTACTTCCTATGCTAGGCAAAGAGGCCTGGTTGGTAACTCTAGACTTAAAAGAGGCTTACCTGCATATCCCAATCAGGGAATCTTGCAGAAGATACCTCTGCTTCAAAGCAGGCTATTTGCATTACCAGTTCTCTGCACTGCCCTTTGGCATATCTAATGCACCCAGGGTCTTCACAAAGTGCCTGGCTCCAGTAATTGCATTTTGCAGGAAAAGAAATATTCAAATATATCCTTACCTGGACGATTGTCTAATTTAGGCAGAAAACAGGGAAATTCTTCAAAAACATCTGGTGTTTGTAAAAAAAAAAAAAAAAAAAAGGTTCTAATTTGTCTAGGGTACACCATAAACGAAAGTAAATCACATCTGGTACCCTCTCAAAAAATTACATTCCTGGGTGCAAGCTTGAATACAACTGCCCAGATGGCTTACCTTACACCAGAAAAGCAAATTCATTTGGTGACTTACTTCAAACAGTTGGCTACAAAAACCCTGCTATCTGCAAGCCTTGGTGTTCATGACCTCCTGCATTCTTCTAATTCCATATGCAAGACTGCATATGAGGAAACTTCAGTGGTATTTAAAGAGTTTATGGAGTCAACATTGTCACAGCCTGGAAACAATGATTCCTATCATACCGTGCCTGCAACTAGAGTTCCTATGGTGGGCAGAGGCCTGCCACCAAAACAAGGGACTAGCATTCACTCCAACCTCTGCCACCCAAACCCTAACTACAGATGCATCAGACTATGCTTGAGGGGCTCATCTAGCAGGGAAGTGTATTCAGGGCAAATGGAGCCCAAATCAAATGCACCTTCATATCAATCAAAAAGAGATGCTAGCTGTACAGAATGCACTCACAGCCTTCAAGGACTATCTTCATCCAGGACAATTAATGATAAAGACAGACAGCACCACAGTTATGTGGTTCATAAACAAGCAGAGGGGTACACACTCCTACCCCCTTTGCAGACTAGCCATGGCATTGTGGAACACGGCCTTGACCTATCAAATTCATCTACAAGCTCAATTCCTGCCAGGAAAGCTGAATACTCTGGCAGACTAACTAAGTAGAAATCTCATGGACCCACACGAATGGAAACTGGAGCCTCGGATTTTCAACATGTTGGCATGCAAATGGGGGAGTCCAGACATAGATCTTTTTGCCTCACCCCAGAACTATCAGTTGGACAAATTTTGCACAAGAACTCATCACAAAAAAGCCTGGAAAGTGGATGCTCTATCATTCAGCTGGAAAAACCTATCAGTCTATGCCTTCCCCCCTCTGTCTCTGCGATCCAAAGTTCTATTAAAAGTCAAACAGGACAAACCAAAAATGATTTTGATTGCTCCAGACTGGCCTCGCCAACACTGGTACCCCCTCCTGCGCAATGTGTCACACCTTCCACCGTGGCACCTGCCTCAGACACCTTACTTACTGTCTCAGCAGAACAACCAAATTTTGCACACTCAGCTCCAAACTTTGAATCTTGCAGCGTGGCTAATCACCTAAATTCACCCTTGGCATCCCTCAGCAAACCTGTGATGGATGTTATTGTGGAGGCAAGAAGACCTAGTACTAGAAAATCTTATGCTGACAAATGGAAAAGATTCTCTGCCTTGAATCAGTCACAAGGGATAAGCACAACAGTGCCCAATATTCCTCAGATTTTACAATATTTAACTGAGATGCTTCACAAGGGCTTGTACTTTTCTTCCATAAAAATCCATGCCTCAGCCATTTCAGCTCATTACAACACATAACCTCCCCTCTTCTCTCATCCTCTGCTAAAGCAGTATCTCAGAGGGGCCAAAAACTTAAGACCACCCAGGAGAGCTCCAACCCCTGCTACTGCAGACTTAAAATTTCTCTCCTCGAAAACAGCTTTCCTTTTAGCAGTCACTTCAGCTAGAAGGATTTCCGAATTAGAGGCTCTTAAGGCAGTGGAGCCTTTCATTATTTTTTATGCGGACAGGGTGTCTCTCAGGACCAACCCATCTTTCATGCCTAAGGTGATATCCAGTGTGGCCCTTAATCAGACCATTTGCCAACTTTCTTTCCCAATCCACAGAACAAGGGGGAACGGATTCTGCATTCATTGGATGTACACAGACAACTTAGAATGTTCATCGTGTTTCACTGTTGCAGTCATTACAGTTGGGGTTATCCTGCTGGCAGGCTACCCGCAGTCGGCCTGAGTTCCAAAGTCTAGGTCCGGCATCAGTTGCTGTTGCCTCTTCCCTGACATCCATGCGCCAGGGGTATAAAAGATGCAGCCGACGCCATTTTCTTCAGTTTTTCTTGCCGCGCGGTGCCAGAAGCAAAAGCAGTTCGCAAGTGCCGGTCAGCTGACTCCTGAAGTTTTCAAATTCGAATTTCAGATCCGAAGTCTTCATTAACGCTAAGTACCCCATTGGGGAAACTTTTTTCTTGCTCCAGACCGATGTCAGAAAAAGTTAATAATTGCATTTCTTGTGGGAATCAAATACCTCATAAGGATTTTCATTCTTACTGTATTCCTTGCCTAGGCCCTGACCATAACATTGCCAGTTGTCTGTTTTGTGCCAGATTTAACCAACGCACCATTAAGCGTCAGTATGATTTTGCATTTCATTACTTTGGCAGAAGATTTAATTATTTAATGCCGTCGGATCAACCGACTACCGGAGTTTACAAAAAACGAAAAGTAAAAGAAAAGGACAGGCATCCGAGATCCAAAACCGACGACGAGGCTTCTTCTAGGCCTGTCGCCGGTTCTCAGTGAGGCGCTTTCACAGCCCCTGACACCCGCTACCTCAGAGCCACAGGCTGCTTCCGACTCCCACGTGGAGCTGTCTGGGCCTCTGGAAACTAAAGGTATTGGACACTCGGAAAGCATTCCCTCAGATGGGTCCGGAGCCGCTGAGCAGGCATCTGCTTCTGATGGTGTTTTCAGGCCTACACAGTTATATGTAAAACCTACTCCAGCTATAAAGGCAAAGACTAAAGCAGCTCTAAAGACAAAGAAACAAGTGCAGCATTCACCTGGATAGGCATCCATGCCTAAAAAACAGATGCTTAAAATGGCCGAAGACCTTATTACTTTGATCAGGGGTTCCCATCCCCCTCCTGAAAAGAGGCCTAGGCAAGAGTTAGAATATGAATCTTCAGACTAGGTTTCCATTCCCTCTGATTCCTCCTCTGAACAAGATTACTCTATTACCTCCCTATGAGGATTCTGATGCTGAAGAATCTATTCCTTCAGCCTCTCCTCCTGAGGATTATTCTTTTGGGGAAACGCTGCATACTATGAAGGAGCATTTCCACTGGGAGAGCTAAGACTACTCAAAATCCAAGAAAAGGCTCCAAGATTTCCTTTTATTGCCCCAGCACAGGCCCCTGGCTATTCTGCCTGTTTTACACATTGTAGATGATGTATTTTCAGAGTCCAGTTCTTCTCCAGACTCTCTACTACCAGCTCCAGTTAAGAAAGACAGATACTATAGGGTTCCTGATTCACATAAATTTCTCTATAAGAACCCTGCAGCAGACCCTGAAACCATCTCTCAGGGTCCCAAATGGATTAAGGCTTCTACTGCAAAAAACCCTCTCCCCTCTGATAGGGATTCTAGAGCCCTAGACAGATGGGGCACAAAGATTTATACCTCTGCTACCTTGGCTGTAAGAGCCTTAAATTGCCAGTTTCATATGCTTAAGTATCAGCAATATCTTATGTCTTTGCTTAAACAGAAAATGCCAGCAAGTACAGAAGGTACAGACAATAAAGAAATGCAGGATTTATTGCATGCAGCTGAGCAAGTTGGAAAGCATACTTTGCAATGTGGTTTTGATTCTCTTGAGGCCTCCTGCAGGGCTGCTGTTACAGGTTCTGTCATTAGGAGACATGATTGGTTAAAAGAACAGAATTTGCCGGATCATGTTAAAGTAAAACTATTAGATGCTGCTTTACAGCATGATGCTTTGTTTGGTGCTAAAGCAGAAGAGGTGTTGAAGAAAATGGAGGACAAAGCTAAATCTATGCAAACAGTCATGGATTTCTTGCAGGTACAGACTCTCCAGATTTAGCAGGAACTGGCCTACAAAAAATTGGTCCTTTCCAGTGTCAGATAGGCCACAAAGGGGCACATACAGATGCCCCAGAGGCCGATCACAGCCCCAAGGCTCATACAGGCCTAAACAATGGGGTGCTTCTACCTCCAAAAGTGGAGAGGAAAAAATTACAACCATACAGAAAACAGTCTCAATGACTTCCCACTTCCAGCATCAAGTTCATAGGTTCATAGGTTCATACTAGGCTATCTGCCCTAGGGCATTTATAAGCCTAGCCAGAATGTGTTTGGCTTTCGCCACGCATTTTAAATTTATTTTGCTATGCCCTTTTTCGAGGTTAGTATACTGTGCCTCTGTCTAACAGTGACACAGAAGTGATACCCGGGGTAAACCTATGATCTCCCATCCACTCATCAAGATTCCTCTTGAAGAGAGTCAATGAGGGACTCTGCCTAACCTGGACTGGGATTTTATTCCAGAGTGAAGGGAGCCTCTGGGTTATGAATCTGTCCCTCCAGCATGTCCTATTTATTTCAGTGCTGAGGTTCAAATCTCAAGCGCGTAGCTCGATGGGATTTGGATTTTCTGAGGTGCAGCATGTTCATTAATTCCGGGTAGGACATGGCTTTATACGTCAGGCACAGATCGCCTCTGAACAGGCGGTATGCCACTGAGTAGAGCTGGAGTTTCTTTAACCGGGCAGCATATGGCATCTGTTTGAGCCCTTTGATCCTCTTGGTGAGGTACTTTTGGGGTCTTTCCAGTTGCTGCAGGTGTCTGGTGAGGTACATCCCAAAAGGGGCATTGTACTCAATTATGGGCCTGATGAGGGATGAGTAAAGAGGCACGATGACCTCCCCTGATCTAGATGCGAATCCCTTCATGATTAGGTGGGCTATATAAAATGTTTTTCTAACCACTTTGGCCACGTGGTTGTCAAATGAGAGATTACTATCAACTTGGGTCCCCAGTACTTTAAGTACTTATCTTTTTGCAGCCCCTTCGGGAGGAAAACTAGCACCTTTTTCACAAAATTGGCACATGATCATCAAGGACAAATGGGTTCTAAATATAGTTACACAAGGCTACAGGTTCCACTTTCACACCCTGCCAAGGCAAAACAGTATGCCAGATCTGCCACACAATCAGTGGGCAGAGACACAAAAACAAGTTTCACCCCTCATGGACATGAGGGCCATTCAACAAGTACCAAAACAAGAGCAGGGTCAAGGATTCTATTCCAGACTCTTCTTGGTACCCAAAAAAGACAAAGGCTGGAGACCTATACTGGACCTATCTATTCTAAACACATATCTGGATGTTCCAAAATTCAAGATGTTGCCCATGTTGGGCAAGAAGGCTTGGCTTGTGACTTGTCCCAATCAGACAAACGTGCAGAAGATACCTCAGATTCAAAGATGGCTCAATGCACTACCAATTCTCTGCACTGCCCTTTGGCTTATCTACTGCGCCCAGGGTCTTCACAAAGTGCCTGGCACCAGTAATTGCATTTTGCAGACAAAGAGAAATACAAATATATCCTTACTTGGATGACTGCCTTATTCAAGCGGAGAACAAGGACATTCTACTACAGCATCTGGCGTTTGTAAAAAGATTACTGACAAGTCTAGGGTACACAGTAAATGAAAAGAAATCAAAACTAGTACCCTCTCAACAGATAACATTCCTGGGCATAAGCTTAAATACAACTGCCCAGATGGCTTATCTCATGCCTGGCAAACACAGACAACTGACTACTTATTTCAAAATGTTGGCAACAAAGACCCAGTTATCTGCAAGAAAAAGTCTGCAGGCCTTGGGTTTTATGGCATCCTGTATTCGGCTAATTCAATATGCAAGACTGCATATGAGGAAACTTCAGTGGTATCTAAAAAGTGTTTGGACTCAACATTGCCACAGCCTGGAAACAGTAATTACCCTCATTCCTTGCCTGCAACAGGAGTTTTGATGGTGGGCAATAGCCTGTCACCGCAACATGGGACAGCCTTTCACCTTACCCACAACCAGGCAGCGTTTGACAACAGATGCATCAGATTATGCCTGGGGAGCTCATATGGCAGAAAAAATGTATTCAGGGCACATGGTCCGCAAGTCAAATGCATCTACATATCAATCAAAAAGAGATGCTAGCTGTTCAGAATGCCCTAACAGCCTTCAAGGATCAACTTCACCCAGGACAAATACTAATAAGGATGGACAATACTACAGTCATGTGGTACATAAACAAATAGGGAGGCACACATTCCTACCCCCTCTGCAGGCTAGCCATGAACTTGTGGCACACAGCATTGATTTACCAAGTGCATCTGCAAGCACAATTCCTGCCAGAAAGGAAAAATACTCTGCAGACGAACTAAGCAGAAACCTCATGGATCCTCACGAGTGGAAATTGGATCCACAAGTCTTCAGCATGATAACAAGGACCTGGGATGTCCGGACATAGACCTATTTGCCTCCCCTCACAACTACCAACTACACAGATTCTGCACAAGGACTTATCACAAGCAAGCATGGAAAGTCGATGCACTCTCTTTCTTTTGGAAAAATCTAACATTATATGCCTTTCCTCCTCTGCCTCTCCTCCCCAAAGTACTCCTCAGGGTCAGACAAGAGAAACCAAAAATGACACTGATTGCCCCAAACTGGCCTGCCAGCACTGGTACCCAATCCTAAAGAGCTTGTCTAACTGCCTGGATATTACCTCAAATGCCTCACTTATTGACCCAACAAGACAGTCAGATACTGCACAGCCAACTCAAAACCTTAAACCTGGCGGCATGGCAGATAATATAGCCTCTCAAGACACACCTCTCTCTAAAGCAGTGATGGATGTTATTTTGGAGGCCAGGAGGCCTAGCACCAGAAAATCTTATGCAGACAAATGGAAAAGATTCTGTGCTTGGAACCAAGTACAAGGTATTGACACGATTGCTCCAAATATTCCTCAGATTTTACAATACTTAACTGAGATGCTGGATAAATGCCTTTACTGTTCATCAATTAAAATTCATGCTTCTGCCATTTCAGCTCATTACAATACAGAACCACCTATTTTTTCACACCCCTTACTAAGGCAGTACCTCAGAGGGGCCAAAAACATAAGGCCTCCAAGGCGAGCACCAATACTTGCATGGGACCTCAACTATGTATTGGAAAAACTCACACTACCTCCGTTTGAGCCAGCCTCTGCAGCTGACATAAAATTCTTATCCTGGAAAACAGCTTTGCTCCTAGCAATAACCTCCGCTAGAAGAGTCTCAGAGTTACAGGCACTCATGGCTGTGGAACCGTTTATCATTTTCCATCCAGACAGGGTTTTGCTGAGAACAAACCCTACATTTATGCCTAAGGTAGTGTCCAGTGTGGCCCTTAACCAAACAATTAATTTGCCTACTTTTTATCCAAACCCACAGAATAAGGGTGAGAGAATTCTGCATTCCTTGGACATTCACAGACAGCTATGCTTCTACTTGGACAGAACTAAAGCTTTCAGAAAGACTGATCAACTCCTAGTGGCATATGCTGCAGCATTACAAGGAAAGCCTATCTCTAAGCTATTTCAAAGTGGATAGGCCATTGCATTCGGTTCTGCTATTCACAGCATGGCAAATCAGTGCCTAAGGACATTAGGCCACACTCAACCAGAGCAGCAGCCACTTCAGCAGCCTTTCTCAGAGGAGTACCAACCAAAGACATCTTAGAGGCTGCAACCTGGAGTTCAGTGCATACCTTTACAAAGCACTATCACTTACCTCTATACTCTAAATCCAGGGCAGGCTTTGCCACTGCAGTTCTGCAGGGCCTTATAGCCTCTCCTAATCCTATTTGGCTCCAATCTCCCAACCTTAGCTTTGGGATTTAACCCAATTGTAATGACTGCAACAGTGAAACACGAACATAGTACAGTTGTGCATCTACCATAAATGTAGATGTTAGAGTATATTCACTGTTGCAGTCTAGGTTACCCTCCCTCCATGCCCCCCTTTTCTTTGCTGGAATTTATCTGTACTTTTCTATCCTATACAACCTATGTGGTGTATTTGCTTGTAGATGAAGGAAAAGTTGTTTTATGTGCATGCATGCTTATTGGCATAAATTAGCCTACCAATTTTGGGGCACCTGACATCTGGGGCAAGAAAAACTGAAGAAAAATGGCGTCAGCTGCATCTTTTATACCCCTGGCGCACTGACGTCAGGGAAGAGGCGACAGCAACTGACGCCGGACCTAGACTTTGGAACTCAGGCCGACTGCAGGTAGCCTGCCAGCAGGATAACCCCAATTGTAATGACTGCAACAGTGAATACACTCGAACATCTACATTTATGGTAGGTACACAACTGTACTTTTTACTTAAACAGGACAAAATCTCAAAGAGAATCTGAACAACTACTGGTGGCATTTGCTGCAGAGGGAAAGGCTATTTCAAAGGAGACTATTTCCAATTGGATAAGCCATTGTATTCGTTTCTGCTGTATGGACCATGGTAAAACTATCCGCCAGGGGATCAGATCTCATTCCACCAGGGCTGCATCTACTTCTACAGCCTTTCTCAGAGGTGTTCCTACCGGAGACATTCTAGAAGCTGCTACCTGGAGCTCATTTCATACGTTCACCAAACATTACCATTTACCTTTCTTTAAATCCTGAGCTGGCTTTGCTTCTGCTGTCCTGCATGGCCTTATAGCTGGTCGTAATGCTGTATAAATCCATCCTCCCAACCATAGCTTTGGGAATCTACCCAAATGTAATGACTGCAACAGTGAAACACGAAGAACATAGTACAGTTGTGTACACTTACCATAAATGTATATGTTCGAGTGTATTCACTGTTGCAGTCCTGGTTACCCTCCCTCCAACCCCCTGTTTTTTCTCTTACTATACCTCTTCTTTCCCTTACTATTTGCTTTTGTTTGGAGGTATATTTTTGTGTTTTTAATTACTTAAATATTTGGCTCCCCATTTGGGGGGCACCTGACATCATCTGGGGCAAGAAAAACTAAAACTGATGTAATGGTGTGAACTGCATGTTTTATACCCCTGACGACCTGACGTCATGGAAGAAGGGACAGCAACCGATGCAGGACCCATGACTTTGTTAATCAGGCTGACTGAGGGCAACCTGCCAACAGATTACCCAAATGTAATGACTGCAACAGTGAATACACTTGAACATCTACATTTATGGTAAGTGTACACAACTGTACTTTTTTATACCTTTGCAAGTCAGCTGGAAGTTTAGATTGTACCCATATTTTCCAAGCCCTATCTCTGGTTTTCGTAAGGGTATGAGTGGTTTTAGATAGTCAGGGTGATATGTGTGCTTTAATCCAAACTTTTCTGGGTGGAGATGGTGAACTTAGAATGCTAAGGAAAGTTGAGTTGAAGGCTTGAACTGCATTGTCTAGTGGGAGCTGGGTGAGGAAGTTCCAGTTAACTCTAGAGAGCAGGGTTCTAAATGTATTGGGGTTAAAGTTGGAAAGTTTGTGGCAGGTGATAAGCCTGTGTGGTTTAGGGAAATGGGGAGTATATTTGAACACTTTTATTGGAAGTGTTTCTGGATTATGGTATTTGCTGGGATTAGAAACAAGTTTCCAGTCTGTCAGGGTGCTTGGAGAATGAGAGTTATTAGTGTGGATAGGCTGAGAGATTAGTTGTGTAAATCCAAATAGATTTATATGATGCAGAGAGTTAGGATTGCTGAGGGTTTGCCAATTAATGTTTATGTCCCCAAGAATGATAAATGATAAATAACTTTCCCACCAAGTTAGCATTTGTCTCTCTCCATTGACTTGCATGCATCCATTTTCACCAAATGTCACACTCAAAGCTGCTAAATTTGGCCCTAACCAATGCATCAGTTACCAATCTATAACCAAATGAGATAGGAATTTTCTCTTTTTGTGCTCAAATTAACCTATGCTTAAAATGACCTGCAAGAGTGGCTAGCCTAGTGCTTGCCTGTGAACCAAACTCTGTATTTTCTGTTTTTTTTTTCCAGTTATACTCCTTTTATTGTTTGTCACTAAATCCCTTACACTTAATAACTGCAGACAGGCTTTATTAACAGCATTTCAGTCTTTATTACAACATCACTTACTTATCCATACCTTGTTTTTTTATTAGAACTAAATCATCTGCATTTCATACATATATTGGTAATGTAATATTTCCTTCCATGTCACATCTTGCCTCTTTCATTACTACATACATGCATAACATGTCTGCACTTCTGCATTCATTACTAAAACAAATAAGCTAGTACTCATTGGGCATCTCCATTTTCCACCTCTCTTAATATTATTTTTCCCATCCATCTGTTTATCATAACTTGTACCCATCAATTTTCATATACATTTTTCTCCTATGCCGTATGCCTCTAAAATGTGCCACATTGTTTCATTGGCTATGTTACATGCTGTATTTCTTGCTACTTTATTTTTTTTTCTGCATCGTCTCTACTACTATCACTGTAATTAACGGGTAGCCACGGTGGTGCAGCGGTAGCGTTGTCGCTTCACAGCAAGAGGTTCTCCCATTCGATTCTCAGCTGGAGCACCTTCTGTGTGGAGTCTGCATGTCCTTCCCGTGGTCAACTAGCATTCGAAAGACATGCGTGAATGGGTGTGCCTTCATTGAAGGCTGGGTGTCGGGCTGGCACCTTGGCACCGTAAAAATCTACTGCCAATCATTAGCGGACCGGAGTTCCGCTGTGGCGACCCCTAACTGGGAAAAGCCGAAAGAACAACATCATCTCTCTTCCTTTTATACTGTAGTTCCATTCTTCTAATACATAATTCAGTACTTTCCTATCCTTTTTGTAGTATTTTCAAAAATATTTTATAGCCAGTATTCCCTAGTGTTATAGGCCTCCATTGTTTATATTTTTTGTTTCACCCTATTCCATATGTTTATCATTCCACTATGTATGTTTTCTTCCTTCATCCGTCCATTCATACATTTATTTAGGTTAATAGATTAGTACTAGGCTAAATGCCCTTATGGGCCATTTTAATCCTAACCAATTACTCTATGTGAGAATCAAACTCTGCAACTTGTCTCTTTAAGATAAACACAGTAACCATTATGACAAAAAAAAATCAAGTTTCATCTTTATGCTTTTCCTTGTAATACTCATAACTTATACCATCCAGTCCTGGGATTGAGTCATTCTTAACTTTTTATTGCCTTCACTGTTTGTTTTCTATTGTTGTATCATTTTCTAAAAAAAACCTTTTATTAGATATTTTTTTTCACTTTGTATTATTCTTGTCCATCCATTTACCTTTTTTTCCAATATATTTTCTCTACAGAGTTATCTACTACCTCCGTAATATCTCCTGGATGTTCTTCGTGTTTCACTGTTGCAGTCATCACTTTTGGGATATCTGCTTGCAGTAGCCCTCAGTCTGCCTAATTAACAAAATCTTGGGTCCTGCATCGGTTGCTCTCCCTTCTTCCATGACGTCAGGTCGTCAGGTGTATAAAACATGCAGCCGACACCATTACATCAGTCTTTCTTGCCGTGTGGTGCCCGAAGCAGAAGCAGTTCACAAGTGCCGGTTGGCCGACTCCTGAAATTTTCATTTTCGAATTTCAGAACCGAAGTCTTCAACTAAAGCGAAGTACCCCATTGGGGAAACTTTTTTTTCTTGCTCCTTACCGATGTCAGTAAAAGTTAATAATTGCATTACTTGTGGAAAGCAAATATCTCCTAAAGATTTTCATTCGTACTGTATTCCTTGCCTAGCCCCAGACCACAACGTACCGTACTGTCGGTTTTGTGCTTTATTTAATCCGCCCACTATCTGTAGTTGGTATGTTTTCGCCTCAAAATATTTTGGTTCTCGGTTTAATTATCCAGAAATGTCATCGGTTAGCCATCCGACTACCGGGATTCCGAAAAAACGCAAGGATAAAGACAGAGACAGGCCGCCGAGGCGAAGACGCTTCTCCTAAGCCAGTCATCATTTCATCGGTACTCAGTGAGGTGCTTTCACATCCCCTGATACCTGCTACTTCTGATTCGCAGGCCTGTACTGAGACCAGTTCTGAGTCCGGTATGCCTGCGAGATGCTTCAACTATGGAACCTGCGATGTCTCTACCTTGGATGGGTCCGGAGCCGCTGTGCAGGCCCCAGCTTCTGAGGGTGCATTCAGGCCTACGGACTTGCATATTAAACTGACACCTCCTCCTTCTTTTAGGCCTAAATCTTGAACCATGCCTAAAAACAGATGCCCAGGCCACATGTTCAGGCCTCTATGCCTAAAAAACAAATAAGAAAGGCTGAAGATCTTATAACTCTAATCAGGGGAAGCCAGCCCCCCCCTTCTAAGAGACCTAGGACTGAAGTTGTTTGAGTCTTCTGACCAGGATTCTGATTTTTCTGATTCTTCTGATGATCTGGATTTGTCCTTATCTACTTATGAGGATTCTGATGCAGAAGACTCCATTCCCTATGCTTCCCCTCCAGAGGATTTTTCTTTTGGTGAAACCTTACATACTCTAAGGGAGCATTTCCACTGAGAAAGCCAGGATTTTTCTGATTCAAAAAAAGAGGCTTGGGAATTCTTACTCCTGCCCCAGCATAGGCCTTTAGCTATTCCTCCAGTACTAGACATTGTTGATGCTTTTTCGGAATCTAGTTTGGCCCTTGATTCCTTGCCTCCTGCTCCCAGAAAGCCTGACCGATATTACAGGGTTCCTGATTCACACAAGTTCCTTTTTAGAAATCCTATTATGGATCCAGACTTTCACAGGGACCCAAGGGCATTAAGGCTTCTACTGCTAAAAATCCTACCCCTTCTTATAGAGACTCCAGGGCGCTGGATAGATTGGGTAAGAAGGTTTACACTTCTACAACCTTGGCCATTAGGGCTTTAAACTGCCAGTTTCATATGTTAAAATATCAACAACATGTTATTGGATTGCTTAAACAGAAAATGATGATGATTTCTGACTGTGCGGAAAATAAAGAATTACAGGATTTAATGCATTCTGCTGAACAGGTTGGAAAACATACTTTGCAATGTGGATTTGATTCTTTAGAGGCCTCTTTCAGGGCTGCTGTTACTGGTTCTGTGCTCAGAAGGCATGCTTGGCTTAAGGAGCAATCTTTACCTGATCATGTTAAAGCTAAATTGTTGGATTCTCCCTTAAATCAGGATCACCTGTTTGGCAACAAGGCTGTGGAAGTTCTTAAAAAGATAGAAGATAAAGCTAAATCTATGCAAACTGTTAAAAGATTTCTTACAAGTTCAGCCTCATAGATTTAGTAGGCACTGGCCCACTAAGAATTGGTCCTTTCCAGCCTCTTCAAGGTCTTCTCAAGCCAAACTCAGACATAGCAGAAACCCCAGGTTTCAGTCCCAGGGGACACACAAGACTAAGCAGTGGGGGGTTTCTGCACCCAAGTCAGGGAGTAGTAAGACTCCTCCCTATGGAAAACAGTCTCAATGACTTGCTTCTAAAACTTCCAAGCACTTCCCAACTGAATGCTACTTTAGGCGGAAAGATTGGTCTGCAGGCCAAAAACTGGGAACTCATTACCCAGGACAAATGAGTTTTAAATATAGTGTGCAAAGGATAGAGATTTCACTTCGACACCTTTCCAACACCAAGCGGGTGGCCAGATCTACCCCCAAATCAGTGGGGAGACGCCCAAAATCAAGTACTCTCTCTCTTAAGCATGGGGGCTATTCAGTTGGTACCAGAAGAGGAAAAGGGACAAGGGTTCTGTTCGAGACTTTTCCTGGTACCCAGAAAAGGCAATACATGGTCTCCTATCCTGGACCTTTCTACTCTCAATACCTTTCTGGCGATTCCAAAATTCAAGATGCTGACTCTTCACCAGCTGCTTCCTATGCTAGGCAAAGATACATGGTTGGCGACACTAGTCTTAAAAGAAGCATACCTGCACACCTATCAGGGAGTCTTGCAGAAAATACCTACGCTTCAAAGCAGGCTACATGCACTATCAGTTCTCTGCACTGCCCTTTGGCTTATCTACTGAGCCCAAGGTATTCACAAAGTGGCTAGCTCCAGTCATTGCATTCTGCATGCAAAGCAATATTAAAATATACCCATATCTGGACAATTGTCTAATTCAGGCAGAAAGCCAGGACATACTTTTGGATCATCATCTGGCCTTTGTTCAAAGGGTACTGACTTGTCTGGGGTACACTACAAACGAAAAGAAATCACGACTGGTACCCTGTCAACAAATTATATTCCTGGGAGCAATTTTGAATACAACTTCCCAGATGGCTTTCCTCACGCCAGAGAAACGGATTCATTTGACAACCTACTTCAAACAAGTGGCCACAAAAACCCAGTTGTCTGCAAGGCAAATACTGCAAGCCTTTGGGGTTCATGGCCTCCTGCATTCTACTAATTCCATATGCAAGGCTGCATATGAGGAAACTGCAATGGTATCTCAAAAGCCTATGGTGTCAACATTCACAGGATCTACAGGCAATAATTCCTATCATACCTTGCCTACGCCTAGAGTTCCTTTGGTAGGCAGAGGCCTGCCACCAAAACAGAGGACTACCATTCACACTACCCCCTGCCGCCCAAACCTTAACAGATGCATCAGACTATGCATGGGGGGCCCACCTGGCAGGTAAGTGCATTCAGGGCAAATGGAACCCAAGTCAAATGCACCTGCATATCAATCAAAAAGAAATGTTAGCTGTACAGAATGCTCTGACAGCTTTCAAGGACCACATTCTTCCAGGACAATTAATGATAAAGACTGACAACACCACTGTTATGTGGTACATAAGCAGGGGGGTACACATTCTTACCCCCTCTGCAGACTAGCCATGGCATTGTGGAACACAGCCCTGAGCTATCGGGTACATTTACAAGCTCAATTCCTGCCAGGAAACCTAAATACACTAGCAGACGAACTAAGCAGAAATCTCATGGACCCACACGAGTGAAAACTGGAACCAAGGATTTTCAGCATGTTGACAAGCAAATGGGGGAGCCCAGATATAGACCTGTTTGCCTCCCCCCAAAACTATCAGTTGGACAAATTCTGCACAAGGACTCCCCACAAACAAGCTTGGAAAGTGGATGCTCTGTCCTTCAGCTGGAAAAACCTATCAGTTTATACCTTTCCTCCTCTGCCTCTGCTCTCCAAAGTACTACTAAAGATCAAACAAGACAAACCAAGGACGAATTTAATTGCAGCAGACTGGCCACACCAACACTGGTACTCCCTATTGCACTGTGTCACTGTGGGCCCCATGGCACCTGCCTCAGACTCCTACTCTGTCTCAGCAGGAGAACCAAATTCTACATCCTCAACTTCAAACTCTGAATCTAGCAGCCTGGCTAATTACATAATTTCTTCTTTAATAGCCCTCAGTAAACCAATGATGGATATCATTTTAGAGGCAAGGAGGCCTAGTACCAGAAAGTCTTATGCTGAAAAATGGAAAAGATTCTTTGCCTGGAACCAATCTCAAGGGATGAGCACAACAGTGCCCAGTTTACCTCAGATTTTACAATACTTAACTGAGATGCTTCATAAGGGCCTGTCTCTCTCCTCCATCAAAATTCACTCCTCCGCAATCTCAGCTCATTATAACACAGAACCATCCCTCTTCTCTCATCCACTGCTTAAGCAGTTCCTCAGAGGGGCCAAAAATCTATGACCACCCGGGAGAGCTCCAACTCCAGCCTGGGACCTCAACTTTGTATTGGAAAAGCTCACCCTTCCTCCTTTTGAGCCAGCTGCCACTGCGGATTTAAAATTCCTTTCTTGGAAAACAGCTTTCCTTTTAGCAATCACTTCAGGAAGAAGGGTATATGAATTACAGGCACTTATGGCAGTGGAGCCATTCATCATCTTTCATGCGGACAGGGTGTCCCTCAGGACCAATCCCTCCTTCATGCCCAAGGTGGTATTCAATGTGGCCCTTAATCAGTCCTTACATTTGCCAACCTTCTTTCCTAATCCACAGAACAAAGGGAAATGGATTCTGCCCTCCTTAGATGTGCACAGACAACTTAGATTCTCCTTGGACAGAACTAAACCTCAAAGGAAATCTGATCAACTGCTGGTGGCATTTGCTGCAGGGGCAGAGGGGAAGGCTATTTCAAAGCAAACCATTTCCAAATTGATAGGCCATTGCATTCTTTTTTGCTACAAACACTATGGAAAACCTATCCCACAGGGGATCAGACCCCACTCTACCAGGGCTGCATCTACCTCTACAGCCTTTCTCAGAGGTGTCCCTACTAGGGACATCCTAGAAGCTGATATCTGGAGTTTGTACATACTTTCATCACGCATTGCCATTTGCCAATTTTCTCTAAATCCAGAGCTGGCTTTGCCACTGCAGTCTTGCAGGGCTATTTAGCTGGTCCTAATTCTGTTTAAATTCCTCTACCCATCCTTAGCTTTGGGAATCTACCCAAAAGTGATGACTGCAACAGTGAAACACGAAGAACATAGTACAGTTGTGTACACTTACCATAAATGTAGATGTTAGAGTGTATTCACTGTTGCAGTCCTGGTTACCCTCCCTTCAGCCCCTTTCTTTTTCTTTTTTGGATATACCTCTACTTTCCTTTACTGTCTTCAAACGCTTTTTGGTGTATTTGCTTCTTTGTTGGAGGTATAACCTTGTATATTTATAGATTTAATTGCTTCCCATTAAGGGGGGAATCTGATATCTGGAGCAAGAAAAACTGATGTAATGGGCTTCGGCTGCATGTTTTATACCCCTGACAATTTGACGTCATGGAAAAAGGGACAGCAACCGATGCAGGGCCCAAGACTTTGTTAATCAGGCCGACTGAGGGCTGCTGCAAGCAGATAACCCAAAAGTGATGACTGCAACAGTGAATACACTCTTAACATCTACATTTATGGTAAGTGTACACAACTGTACTTTTGTATTTTGACTCCTTTGCTATCTAAGATAGAATCTGTTTTTCTTTCTCTCATTTATACTTTTCCTAAATAATGGGAACCTCCTCTCTTTCCTTTCAGAAAAAGATTTTGTCTATGTAACATTATTTTTATTCTATTTGTTTCACACATCTGATTCACTATTTCTCTTATTCTGTCATTTCCTTGATCTGATGTTGCATATTTGTTTGTTCCTCAACACATAGGTCTTTAGATCTGTGTTGGGTCAGACTTCTGACACTCTCAAGCTACAGATTCAGTGCACAGCCCCCTCCCCCCATATTGAAGGAGAAGCCTCTGATCTTGCTTGCTGCTTCATTGCTACAGAAATGATCTTCTGTGCTCAAGCTCACTTAGTAGAGAAGTGCAATTTTGGATTGCTTTTTTTACTTTCTATCTCTGAGTTAATCTCCACCTCTTGCACCTTCCCTTATCCTTTTTTTAAAAAAAGCGTTGTATAAATAGTCTTTCCATCTTCTCTTCTGTTGCAAGTTGGTGAACCTTTTTTTATAGTCATAGTTGTGGTTACATGTGATTTGAAGTTAATGTGTTCTTTGTTGTAGTTGAGGGTGTTATTGCTGTGCTTCTTGTTTTTTGGTCTTTTTATGTGATGTGGGATTTGCTGATGAGCTGTCTGAGAAACCTTCTGGTTTAAGAAATGTTTCTTGTGGCCATAAGATACCCAATTTTGATGAGCATACCAAATGATTCTGTTGTTTGGGGGCAGCACATCTGGATGAACAGTGCACTATCTGTGAGGCCTTTGAACATAGAGCCCTTGTTGAGAGGAGGAGGAACAAGTTCTTTCTTAAGCTTTTGCTCCCTGCTTCTACAGGAGAAGTTCCCTTTGCTAGCTCCTCCACTATTACTGCTACTTCTCCTCTGACCAGAAAAAATGTCTGATTACCTTAAGCTGACAAATGTCATAAAAATGCTAAGGAACTATTAAAAACAAAAACCCAAGGAACAAAAAAAAAGCAGTCCCTGAACTCCCTTTCCTTTGCTGTGGCTTCAAAGAAAGCTAAACCCTCTAATCTAAGCTTCACTTTGGAGCTGATTCTCAGTGGATCCAGTATTCCTTACTGGAGTCACATTTTTCACCCTAGCTGAGATTTCCCCATCCTCTATGAGAGGGCTTTCTATCATATCCCCAGACCTTCCTACATGGCCTCTTCTCTCTGCTCAGTTAGGTATTTTAGGGGTCTTTCTGAATTTGACGTGGATAGGATGTTTAGGAAGTTTCACAGAATCCAGATCCAGCTGGTGGTCCTGATTCTGACCCTTGTCTGTACTAGAGGATTGTGCCCCCCCCCAATTTTGATCATTGCTCCTTCCCTGATTTTTCCTCTGGAATCAGGGTGACGAGTTATTCCTTTCTCTCTCAGAGCTTTGGGGCTGACAGTTTGGCTCTAATGTCTGCCTTTGAGCTAAATCGGTGGGACCTTGAGACCAGTCTTCCTTAGGAGCCATGGCTTCTACTGGAAGGGTTTCTGGTTCTGTTGGCTCTGCTTTTAAGAGTGCAGTGTTTCATTCTAAAGAGTAGACTTCTCTCTTTGACTCAGATCAGTCCCTCCCTCACAGGATTTCCCCAGGTCCTGATCCTGCTGTTTCTATCCGAACTGGGCAGCCAGTTTCCAAAGGTCTTGAGCTGTCCTCATTGAGGACCCCATCCAGCTTCTGAGTCCTTCCCAGAACATCCCACTGGGGAGGTTCTTTGGAAGCATAGGTTTAAAGAGAGGTATATTGGCTATCCACAGGAGGAGACTCCCAAGATCCCCTGTTGAAGACATCTCATTCAGCAATATTTTTGAACCACTTAGAAATGGGTGTATTCTAAAGATTCCCCTTCCAAGAGGAATCAGTATTTCTTGAGATTTTTAGGGCCTGCCCATGTACGTCTCGGGTGGTCTTTCACGCAGATGAGATGGTGGACTTCATCTCAAAACAGGCATGGAAGGAATTGGATGTGACCATGACAGTTCCCTGCAAGCCTGACAAATTCCTGGTATCTCCATAAAACTGTCCTTATTGGAGCAAGGTTCTGGCAATGTATTCCATGGAGGTGGTGGTGGCCATCAAGAAGTAACTTGAGTTCCACTGTTGATCCCCTGAACAATAGTCTTGGGCATTGGACAGACTGGGGTAGGAATAGAGTCTATGCATCAGCGACCTTCCCTATCAGGGAGCTGAATTACCTGGCACATGTTATGGTTTCCAGAGAGATCTGATCAAAGAACTTTCCAAACTGCTCTCAGGTTCCCTGTCTGCTGAGGAGAAAACAGCTTTCAACTCACAGTTGGCTACCCTCAGTTCTTTTCTAATATCTTGATATACCTCATTTCCAAGGCCATGGAAGATGCATCTAGGGCTGTGCAAGCACTAGCATAGCTGTTATAAGACATGGTTGGATGCGATTTTATGACATTTTGTTTAAGATGTTCTTCAATGCTACCTACGACTGATTGATGCTCTTCAGCCCAAAAGTTAATGACATGCTGTCCAGGAGTGAGCAAGATGGTAAGACACTGTCTGCCATAAGAATTTGTTTTTCTATCCCCCAGAGGATCTTTTTCAGAAACCAAAAGAGTGGAGAGAAGTCTTGGTTCTGGAAGGCTCAAGGGTTTCATACCTGATACACCTTGAAAGAGACCGCCCTGTGACAGAGGTGGGAACTCTAATGCTAGATGTCACCCTGGGGCATAGGTGGTCTGCAAAACCAGGGCTTTTTGGGGTTCGTTCTTTGAGAGGATCTGTCAACACTCCTGAACATTTGCCTGCTGCTGTCTGGAGGCAGTTGTAGGGTGCTTGTCCCTGCACCATACTGCCTGGTTGTCCAGCACTCAAGATATCTGGGTGCAGAGGATAATAACCATATCCCATTTCTGTAGCATCCTCCAAGCTTAAAGAAAAGTTCTTATGTTCCACCCTCATGGAGAGAAGCAGAAGCATCAGAAATTTAAAAAAAAAGCTGCCAAAGAATAGAGTCATCCAAGAGGTTCCACCAAACAAACAAGGATCTGGAATTTACTCATATTTCTGTAGTGCCAAAAAAGAATGGGGACCTCAGGCTAATTTGGGACCCAAGTTATTTGAACAGATGTATGAAAAAAATAAATTCTTGATGGTCACAATACACTCCACTCTCCCATTTCTAAGAAAGACTGCTAGATATGTTTGCCTGACCTCCAGGATGTATACTACCAGATAAATATGGGTAGATGCTTCAGTAGGTTTCTTCACTTTAGGCTGGGGGCCAGTCATTTCCAGTTCAGAGCTCTTCCCTTTGGTCTCGCTACAACCCCATGGGTGTTCAAGTGCATAGCAGTGGCTGCAGCAGCTCATCTCGGATTACAGGAATTCAGAGTGTTCCCTTATTTGGATGACTGGCTCATAACCATCCCCTCCAGTGATGATCTTCACCAATCCAGGAACTCTTTGCTCCAGCTCTGCTCAATGCTGGGTATTATAGTGAATACAACAAAGTCCTAATTTCAACCCATATGGACAATGGAATTAATTGGAGCACTTTTGGACACAAGACTACAAATTGACAAACTCCCACAAACCAGGATTTCCACAGTCCACAAACAAACACTGGCTGTTCTTTCATATCAGATGTCATCAGCAAAACTGATTCTATGCCTCCTAAGTTCAGTGATGACAGTTATCAACCTGATCTCCCTGCCAGGTAAAACATAACAATTCTCTAATGGACACTATCTGCTCAGTGGTCTGTAAGACATCAGCCCATGAATTTTCAGGTTTTGATCATAAGGATTTGCAGGGCTCATATCCAGTGGTGGCTGGAGTCCTGATAGTGTCCCAAGGATGTCCCTTTTTACTACATTCACTACAAGCCACTGTGACCACAGATGCTTCCTACTTAGGGTGGGGGAGGGACATTACTTTGGAAAGACTGTTTGCGACATGTGGTCCCCTTCAAAGGCCAGCCTTCACATCAACAATTTGGAGATGAGCGAGATTCTTCTAGCACTGCAGGCATTCCAGGATGCTCTCTCAACAGGTGTGATTACAGTTAAGATGGGCAATGTCAATGGTTTGATACATCAGCAAACTGGGAGGAACACTGTCTTATTGCCTGTGCCAGGAGGCTATGGGTGTGTGGCTGTGGGAAATGTGTTCTCACTTGATAGCAAAGCACATCCCAGGGAAGTACAGTGTTCTAGTAGAGAGGTTTAGCAGGTCTATCCTTCACAGTCATGAATGGTCCCTTAACTCATTCACTCCAAAGTAGCTCAGGAAGTTTGCACTGTAACTTCCAATGGGCGGAGCATAAGTCTTTTCACCGAATCAAATTGTCCTCGCATTTCAAACAAATGTTCATATCTCTGGAACCATAAGGTTTATTAAAGAAGTATAAATGGCAATCTCTTCAGCACAAAGTATTTTTGTAGTGGTAGTATTGTTTAGGTTCTATGTCTTAAACTGAATTTTATAAGTCAAAGTAAACACAGTAACTGTTATATTTATAATATTTTGTAAACAACTTACAATATCTCAGCAACCACCCAAGTTACACACATACTGTCAGCATCATTTTATTCATCTAGCTGAGAGCTTTCATATCAGGCGAAGGAGTTCTGTCTGTGTTACTTGGTTGTTGAGATATTTAGAAAAATATGAAAAGTATCCATATAAATTAATATCATAAAAACAGTAGTTAATATCTGTTTACCTACACTAGACAAAGGTCAAGTGTTAATGCAGTTGAGTTTGCCATTGTGTATGCTTTAAGATGAAATCTTTTAAAACCTTGTACATAGAATGGTTTTGGAATTATTGATGCAAATATGAACAAGCAATATTTGACACCTAGAGGCGTCACTAGGAATTAACTGCATATGCACCTGGAGGTGTCACTCAGATGTAATGAGTAAATCCTACAATAGCAGATTAGATCTTCAGCCATTGGGGGCAACATTGCTGCAGTCCTTCAGCCATTGGGGGCAACATTGCTGCACTCCTTTTGCCTTCCCCTACAACACTAAGTGCAGTAGGTACATTGCCCTTAGCCACCAGGAGATGGAGTCACCAGGGGATGCTGTGATCTACAGTTGGCTTCTCAGACTCCTGTATGCCTTTCCTTCTACTCCTCGCATACCAAAATCCCCTTCAGAAAGCATTGGTGAAGAAGGCTATAGTGATCCTCATTGCTGCCTTTCGGCCGCGAGAGGTGTTTGGTTTAACTTCCTCTGGCCTTCTCTGGTTCACCCTCTTTGTGTGCTGGGCTTCCTTAGAACACTTAATGTGATTGGCTAGCCACATATGGGTGACAGCAGATTGTTCTGTGTTCCAGGTTTGGGAGGGTGGTACTATGGTACTAGGGCTGATCTTGAACTTAAAGGTTGGTGAGAGTTTGATAGGAGACCCTGAATGTGGGTGAACTACTTAAGGTGATTCTCTGAAGTTAGGCTAGATGGTAGCTAGTCTAGTAATACTTAATGAAAAAGTGAAAGTACTTACACTATACAAAGTACTGATAAGTGGTCAGTCAGTTTGTAGAATTATACCACCTAGCAGTGTGTACAGGTCAGTTGCTCACTCTATGGAATGGGTTCTGGAATAACTAATTTTATTTACACTAGAACAATTACCAATCCGCAGGACAAAACTGCTAAGATGGCCTTCATATGCATCACTGCTGCAGTAACATAAGCTATATGGTTATATCCTGCTAGGGACATCTGAGCAAAGGGCACTGGGACCCAAAGAAAAGAGTGGTTGAGAAAACAGTTTTGGCCACAGCAGAATCACCCACTTGCAGCTGAGGCACTTCAGCAGCCTGCTGTAGTGGCAAACCATGAATAACAATTTACTACTTTCTGTGGCTGGAAAAAGGAAGAACCAAGGAACCAGTAAGCTTTTCCATGGTTAAACCAATAAAGGTGCCTGATTAACAGGGAAGCCTGGCAACAGTAGTCAATAAAACAGGCTGTAAAAAGGTGACACCTCACCATTAAAGCACAGTAAAAATCACTTACCCAGCCCCTAAAAGTAAAACAAACATACTTTCTCAGAAGAATAAGTTGTTTAAAATAAGTTTTAACTTTTTTCCAAACTCTAAAATTAATATTTTACAGGAAAGCTACAGATCCTGTCATAAAAAGTAAAATGGAAGTTTAATTCCCCCATAGGGAACTTCACTTCCCAACAATGGAACAACACTGGGCAAACTTCAGTCTTAGAAATGCCACAGAAGAGCTCTCTTTTCAGCATCAGGAAAGCTCTGATGGGCTTGTCACCCAAACCTGATTTTTATTTAGCTCAGCTTAAGCTAGCTGACTAAGCACATGGAAAATACCCTGCCTCTTTGGAAGTTGGTCAGCTTTTATATCGTTAGCAGAATATAGATCAAGATACTGCAACAGTGACCATTTAAAGCTCTAATGTTATGGTAAGTTTACTTACACAACTGCACGTCGATATAGCTGACTTGTAGAATTACAAGCATTTACACAACTCAAGGTACTTGCACAAAGATGGTTTGCCAACTGGCTCACTGACAGAACCCACACTGTAATAGTTGCAGACTCCAAGTCTGACTTCAAACCAGTGACAAGTGGAGTACCACAGGGTTCAGTCCTGGGACCTCTCCTGTTTGGTATCTACTTCTCTGAAGTACATGCTAACACAGAAGGCTTCTGGCTAACGAAGTTCACAGATGACTGCAAACTAGGAGTTAGTCTAGTCCTTAAATGATGTGGACATCCTACAGAGGGGCCTCACTGAGACAGATGCCTGGTGTCAGAGCCATGGCCTCAAGCTCAATGCCAAAAAGTGCATTGTTATCCTCTTTGGTAAAAAACTCTGTACCCATGAACTACCACATAGGCTGCAGTCTTCTTAACACCAAATGTGTGATAAGAGACCTTGGGACCCAGCTGGACAGTAGTCTCTCCTTTGATAATCACGTTGCCACATTAGTCAGGAAATCCTTCTACATGGCACACCTCATCACAAAAGGGTTTTCATCCAGGAAAAAAGAGGTCATTGTTCCCCTCTACTCGACACTTGTTAGACCCATGCCCCTTTTGGAATGTACCTCACAAAACATCTGCAGCAGCTGGAAAGGCCACAGAAGTACCTTACAAAGAGAATTACTGACCTCAAATAGATGCCCTATACTGATCATCTCAAAAAACTCCAGCTTTACTCTGTAGCATATTGCCTACTCCAAGGTGATCTCTGCCTAACATATAAAGCTATGTCAAACCCAAAGCTGTTGAACTTGCTATACGTAAAGAAATCCCAATCCCTCTGAGCTACACACTCTATGGACCTAAACCGTGCCACCACAATAAACAGGACTTGCTGGAGGGATAGATTCCTGTCCCAGAGACTTCCCATACTCTGGAACAAGCTACCCATCTATATCAAGCAAAGTTCCTCATTAAAAACATGGGACGGCCCTTCACTCTACCCCCTGCCAGCCAAACCTTAACAACAGATGCATCAGATTATGCCTGGGGAGCCCACATGGCAGGAAAATGCATTCAGGGCATATGGACACCAAAACAAATGCATCTACATATCAACCAGAAAGAGATGCTAGCTGTTCAATATGCCCTAAAAGCCTTCAAGGACTTACTTCATCCAGGACAACTACTGATAAAGACGGACAACACCACAGTCATGTGGTATTTAATCAAACAAGGGGGCAAACACTCATACCCCCTTTGCAGATTAGCCATGCAGATTAGCCATGGCACTGTGGGACATGCAGATTAGCCATGGCACTGTGGGACACAGCTTTGACCTACCAATTACATCTTCAAGCTCAATTCCTGCCAGGAAAACAAAACACACTGGCAGACAATTTAAGCAGAAACCTTATGGATCCTCACGAGTGGAAACTAAATCCACAAGTCTTCAGCATGATAACAGAGAAATGGGGGAGCCCAGACATAGATCTATTTGCCTCTCCTCACAATTATCAATTGAAAAGATTCTGCACAAGGACTTATCACAGACAAGCATGGAAAGTGGATGCCCTATCCTTCAGTTGGAAAAACCGATCAGTTTACACCTTTCCTCCTCTGCCTCTTCTCCCCAAAGTCCTCCTAAAAGTCAGACAAGAGAAACTGAAGATACTAATTGCTTCGGACTGGCCCCACCAACACTGGTACCCAATCCTAAGGAACTTGTCTCAATACCCAGCTTGGACCTTGCGTCAAAGACCACAACTACTGTCCAGGCAAAACAATCAGATCCTGCACAGTCAACTACAGACCCTGAACCTGGCAGTATGGCTGATCATGTAGTCATACAAACGACACCTCTCAATAAAGCTGTGATGCCATTTTGGAAGCCAGAAGGCCTAGTACTAGAAAATTTTATGCTGATAAATGGAAGAGATTCTGTGCTTGGAATCAAGCAGAAGGACCTGGTACAGCAGAACCAAATATTCCTCAGATATTACCATACTTGACTGAGATGCTTGACAAAGGCCTATTTTTCTCATCAATAAAAATCCATGCCTTTGCCATTTCGGCTCATTACAATGCAGAGCCACCAATCTTTTCTCATCCTTCACTAAAGCAGTATCTTAGAGGAGCCAAAAATTTAAGGCCTCCGAGAAGATCACCATTGCCTGCATGGGACCTCAATTATGTGTTGGAAAAGCTCACCCTGCCTCCATTTGAACCAGCTGCTACTGCTGATATAAAGTTCTTATCATGGAAAACAGCTCTGCTACTAGCAATTACTTCAGCAAGAAGAATTTCAGAGCTACAGGCCCTCATGGCTTTTGAGCCTTTTTTCATATTTTGCCCAGACAGGGTGTCTGAGGATAAATCCTACTTTTATGCCTAAGGTGGTTTCCAGTGTGGCTCTTAATCAAACAATTCATCTGCCAACCTTTTATACAAATCCGCAGAACAAAGGGGAGAGAATTCTGCATTCCTTGAACGTACACAGACAGCTAAGATTCTACGTGAGCAGGACTAAAGCTCTAAGAATAACTGAGCAATTACTAGTGGCATATGCTGTGGGATCAGAAGGAAAGGCTATTTCAAAGCAGACAATTTCAAAGTGGATAAGCCACTGCATCCGTTCTGTTATTTACACCATGGTAAACCTGTGCCCAAGGGCATTAGGTCTCATTCCACCAGAGCTGCAGCTACTTCAGCAGCCTTTCTCAGGGGAGTACCAACCAAAGACATATTCTATAGGCTGCTACTTGGGAGTTCGGTTCACACCTTTACAAAGCATTATCATTTGCCTCTCTACTCTAAATCCAGGGCAGGCTTTGCCACTACAGTTCTTCAGGGCCTTATAGCTACTCCTAATGCTGTTTAGTTCTAGCCTCCCAACCATAGCTTTGGGATTCTACCTAAATGTAATGACTGCAACAGTGAAACACGAAGAACACAGTACAGTTGTGTACACTTACCATAAATGTAGATGTTCGAGTGTATTCACTGTTACAGTCCAGGTTACCCTCCCGCCATCCCCCTGTCATTCTGGAGTTTATCTTTCCTTCTCTATCTTCTACAACCTATGTGGTGTATTTGCTTGTAGATGAAGGTAAAGTTTATATTGATGCATGTATATGTATGTATATGTATGTATATATATATATATATATATATATATATATATATATATATATATATATATATTGTTTGTGTCTTTCGGCTTTTCCCGGTTAGGGGTCGCCACAGCGGAACTCCGGTCCGCTAATGATTGGCAGTACAGTTTTACGTGCCGGCTTGCTGGGCCTAACGCACAACCTTCAACGAAGGAACGCCCGTTCACGCATGTCGCCACACAGAAGACGCTCTAACTGAAAATCGAACAGGCAATGTCTAACTGTAATTTTTTTATTTTTTTGCTACGTTTTTGGGGGCACCTGACATCAGGGGAAGAAAAACTAAAGAAAATGGCATCTGCTGCATGTTTTATACCCCTGATGACCTGACGTCATGGAAGAGGAGACCGCAACTGATGCAGGACCCAAGACTTTGGAATTCAGGCCAACTGAGGGCAGCCTGCCAGCAGATTACCCAAATGTAATGACTGCAACAGTGAATACACTCGAACATCTACATTTATGGTAAGTGTACACAACTGTACTTTAATGTTTCTCTTATGGGCTTTTGAGGATTGATTGTCAGTTAGCATTTCTCCATTGCTGGGAAGATAAGTTCCCTTCAAGGGAAAAACAAACATTTTTCACAATTAATTTTGTGACTAAACAAGTGGTTTTCTCACAAACATTTTTATTTGTTTTTCTGGGAAGTTGCCTTTTTTTGGACTATCACTTTTCTTAAAACTGGTTCCTTTATTACTTTTGGTGTAATTTTTTTTGTTTTTATCAAGTTTACTCTATTTTTTATCAACAGTTTTAGAAATAGTCGGTAGGGGCTGGGCAAGTGTATACTGTGCTTGTTTCGGTGGTGTTCCTGTAGAATTCTTACTTTGATTGTTTCCATTTACTGACTGCTGCAGTTATCATTACACTGGTTTCATGCTTCTTTCTCCACTTTACTATGGAAAAGCTTAATGGTTTCCCTGTTCTTTCTTCCTCTGGTAACAAAATTTAAGAACATTTTAGACCAACCTTTGCATCAACAGGAGGGTACTACTTTTCCTTGGCTACAAATGGGTGACCTTGTAGCGGCCATTTCTAATTCCACAGACCAGTCATCATCTTCCTTGCATCCCTGTGGTGTAGTTCGTTCAGCTGGCATGGATTGGGGATTTGATACATCCTCTGTGTCTGGAGTTTCTTTGGCAGGCAGGGGAGAGCCCTATATGTTCATTATATTGATCACTGCTGAAGTATTCTTATTTATATGGCTTATATCCTGCCAAGGATATAACAGCTGGCCAGCTTCCAGAACTTCAGGACACCCAAGACATGCCCAAGCCATTAGTCAGCTTGAGCTGAGCTGACTAAAAAGACAGGGGTGGGTGTGCCAAGCCTTTCAGAGCATTCCTGCCATTGAGGAAAGAACCCTGTGTGGGCTTTTGAGGAGCAACAAGATAGCCTATGCTCTTCCTTTGCTAAACAGGTAAGTTTCCTTTGGGGAAAAAAACTTCCATGTTAAATATTTATTGTTTTATTATATTTACCTGTTTAGGAAAGTTATTTTTAAGCTAGGAGTCTGCGTTAGCGGACTGTTACAAGACTTAACTGTCCTTTTAAATGTATTTTTTCATGTCAGTTTAAAAGTTGTTTAAAGTAATTGAAAGCCATTATTTCTCTGGAGAAATTGACCAAGTGCCTAAAGTGCTTTTTATGAAAAAGTGACTTTTAAAGACTTTAAATGTTTTACCTGCTTTTGTTGCTTGCTTTCCCAGAGAAACGGGCACCTTTTTGACTTGACCACAGAACAAACTATTGGGTTCTTGGTCTGTCCTCCTTCCAGCCACAAAAAAAAAGTTAAGCAAACAGCCTTTGCCACCACAGCAGGCTAGCAACTTGCCTTAGCTGTAGGTGGGTGACTCTACAGTGGCCGTAGCTTGTTCCTTAGACCACTAATCTTTTACCACGCATCCCTCTGGTGTAGCATCTGCAGCCACTATGGACTTGGGGTTAGCCATGCAAGGGACAGCCAGTCTTGTCCTCTTTGGGAGAGGGGACAGGGAAAGGTTCCTTGTTTAGTCTGAATGCCATCCCTGGGGAAGCTGCTGCAGCCATTAATAACATTGTTGGCCTCATTTTCCTGTTAAAAAGAAACTGAAAACTAAACATGTCTCAGCTCCTACTCAAATTTCCTTAGACAGGAGTAGTTTACTGGATCTAACTCGGGGGGGTTTAATTCATGCCACCAAGAAAAAAGTTCAAACTCAACAAGCAAATAGCCACAAAAAACAGTCCGAACAGTACCGTCTGTAGCCTGTTTCGTTTTCGCTTCAATTAGAAATAACAGCTCTTCACGTTGTAAAATATTGGTAACCGTTTATTAAAGAGTAATTAATGAAGCAAATCCAACTCAATAAAACAAGTAAAACAAATAAATATTTAAAATTAAGCGCTTTTCGTCTTCTTAATATGAAGACTTCCTCAGACAAACTGTTTTCTCCTAGTACTCCTCTATAAATAACTTCCTGTTAAATCACATGGTTCATTTAATTAATTCATACACTGTTTAAAGTTCCTTGCAGGTTAAAAACTGCTGACAATTTTTGTATAGCATTTGCTAGCATATTTATACTTGCGTCTCTTTAAAAAGGTATATACATCCACACAAGTTCAAATCATATTTGATCTCCTGCACTTTACTTAGAAAGTTACAAGCTGCTAACAATTATTTATGTAGCATTTACTTAGCTTGTTACTTTGTTATACTTGCATACCCTTAAAGAGGTACATACACTCACACTACTTTAAAGCATTTTAAATCACCTACACTACATTTTGTACAAATAACACAATCTATACTCTAATTAGAAGAACACAAAAGGCCAAGCACCAGAAACCTCTGCAGCTGTAAAAAACGAAAAACAGGATACACACAAAGCTGCTGAGGATAGGCTCCAGAATCAGCAGTAGGCTTAAAGAATACCAAAGAATAATGCTGAGCAGTACTACTTTATTGCAACACACTAGCGCTTTCACAGAATGCTTCTTCAGGTGTACAAATTAATGCAAGAAACTACACCTTAAATAGCCCAGTGAAATAGTCACATGATACAATCCAATTAGTTTATAAAACATTAAAATCAACCTTAAAATGTGCATGAATGTTGTTATTTAAACAAATAGACTACATAAAAACATAGAAATATATACAAATATAAATATGAAAAGATTAGTTATCTGCAGTTATATTTTAATAAACATAAAAAGCATAAATTACCTAAATAGAGCCCTTTTACTGAGAACAGGTTTCATGGACACATGATCATTCAAGCCATGACCATAATTTGCTGTTAGCATCACTATCCATCTAGCCTCTACCTCTTCTGTTCTAGCTCTAATATCACCCACCCTTATGTTTTCATAAGTCCTAGATACAACCATAAACAAGAATTTATGTTGTACCCCATACTTTGCACATGTTTAGCTAAAGCATTAGTATTGCTCCCTTGGCCAATATGATAATTATGCTCTCTTATTCTATCTTTAAGGGTGCGATCTGTTTTGCCAATGTAAAAACATTTGCAGACTGTGCAATTAGCTAAATAAACCATGTGCATGGTTCTATACTCTACCTTAAATTCATTCAAAAAACAGTCCAACAAGCAAAAGTTTTAAATCGCAATTATTACTGTATTCATTAATTGTACTTGCATACCTAACAAAGTGTTCTGTGCGTACACATAGATACCAATCCATTTTTGTCCTGAACAACACCAGAGCCTAATATTATGTGTTTTGTGTTGTCCTTACATTAATTGCTCAAGTGCCTTGCAAGAGCGTTCTCTGACTTCCTATGGCTAATGCTGTACAGATGCTCATAAACTCTTTCCTTCAGTGCCCTAATGGATGTCCTTCAAGGATGCATCTGCAGTCCTAACAAATGGGTTGTCCTGTTGTCAGGCAGCCCTTCGGTCGGCCGGATTCCAAAGTCTGGGTCTGGCCTCGGCTGGTGTCGCACTTCACCCGACGTCATCTCTGCTGGTCTTCGGGTATAAAGGCATCAACCGACGCCATTTTCCTCAGTCTTTCTTGCCGCGTGGCGCCCGAAGCAGAAGCTGTTTGCAAGTGCCGGTCGGTCAGATCCAGAGATTACTACTACCGAATACAACTTCAAAGACTTCTAAAAGCTA
Source organism: Protopterus annectens (assembly GCF_019279795.1). Lineage (NCBI taxonomy): Eukaryota > Metazoa > Chordata > Ceratodontiformes > Protopteridae > Protopterus > Protopterus annectens. The sequence goes on from NC_056725.1 coordinate 1,986,062,338, forward strand.
AGTACCCCGTTGGGGACTCTTTCTTGCCTCAGCCGATGTCAGAAAAAGTAAATAACTATAGTCCAAACAACCAAGGTGAAGCAGCAAATGAAACCTCCAAGGAAATAGCGTATCAAAAATTTATTAACCGCTTTCGTCAACAAGACTTCATCAGAATACAAAATAAAACAAAAAGCTGGTTTATATAGTTAAAATCCAATTAAGATCGTCACTTATTCAATAAAACAATTGCTAGTAACAATCAAGATTTAAAAAGCCCCTATTATCACATAAAATGAAAGGATATGTTGCCATTATTTTTGTTGGTTCTAAGCTTACAGTACTTCAAAAAACACTTGATGTTGATAGAATCATTAATACCAGGAGGGCAGTCAGATCTCAATCTGATCTGCCAATAAGTTTCCTTAGGGCTCCTAATTCAGTGGTGATTGTTCCTGAGGAAAATCAGGTACCTGCTACAGATGGTGCTTCACCTTCTATTCCTAAAGAGACTAAAACTGTTAGAAACAAGACAGGCAATGGTGCCTCTGCTTCTGTTGCATCTGTTTCTTCTTTTTTCAACAAGAGAAATCCTATGAACACGAAAACTGTACTAACAAGAAGCCGGACTTTCCTGGGTTCCCAATCCTCGGGGGAAGAAACTTAGATTTGTTACCGGATAGTTTCAGTATTATTAATTTAACAGAGCATATTTTTTCTGATGACGAAATTTCTGTTCTGAAACTAGGTCTAAACTTTGTTCCAAGTAGTGGTGCGGACTTTGTCAGCACTGTTCTAGATATTAAGCAATATGCAAGGAAATTGAATTTGTTTTATTTATTGCATGACGTTCCAGAAACTAAAAAGTTTTTTTTACAAACCATCTTGTTACACCCCTCCATTGCAACACACCATCAAAGTGTTTGAGGAAATTTGCACGCAGGATGTTTTTGAGTTGTTACATTCTAGACAAGGTAACATTAGATCTAGGCATCGATATAATTTGACATTAAAGCAAAGGAAGGCTCTTTCAAATTTGAAAGAGTTATCAAAGGATTTTAGGTTTATGAAGAGTGACAAAGGCGGTAATATCGTGGTAATGGAACAAGTTCAATATAAAAAGATGTTAATTGACATTTTAAACTATGAAGACGAATATGAGGTTGTTTCATTGCTTGATATTCGTCGTTGTCAACGTTATATTTCTTCATTCCTGTATGATGTCCTTATGTCGGGTGACATGAGTCACGATATGTATGAATTTTGTAAGGTAGATGAGCCTAGGATAGGTGTTTTCTTTGGTATACCCAAAACGCACAAATCTCTGACACATCCACCCTTTAGGCCGATAGTGTCTTCTCCACATTCTATCACTGAGGGTTTGGCACTAATCATTGATGCCTTATTAGGACCTATTATTATCAAAGAAGCTTCGTACCTTCGTGATTCTTTGCACTTTCTTTATAAGTTTGGTTATTTTGTATCGAACAATTTGTTCGATCCATCTAAACACGTCATTTTTACTATTGACGTTGTTTCTTTATTTACGTGCATCCCGCACCTTGAAGGGATAGAAGCAGTGCGTAGTGTTCTGACTTCAATGAGGGGTCAGTTTGACAGCAACCTTATTTCATTGATATGTAGAATTTTGGAAATTATTTTGTTCAATAATTTCTTTTTATTTGATGGTGTTTACTATCGTCAAAAAAGAGGGGTAGCGATGGGGTCGCCCGCAGCACCGGCTTATGCCAACACGGTTCTAACTTGGTGGGAACACAAATTTATTTCCCTTTTAACAAACAAGTATAGTATCTTGTTTTATGCACGTTACGTCGATGATTTGATTTTTATTATGGAAGGAGATTCTAATAAGGTTGATATTTTTATTAAGGAGATTAATTCCTTATGTTATTATTTACAATTTGTTAAGGGTTCAGCCGGCAGTAATGTTAACTTCTTGGATGTTAGTTTGCTATGGGATTCCACTGATGGAAGATTCCATAGTCGAATTTTTAGGAAGAAGACATTTAGCAACGGGTATCTTCATTTTAACAGTGGACACCCTAAGCATATCATCAACAACATTCCAAGAGGGCAATTTATTAGGGCCTCTCGTATGACTTCTAAGTTAAGTGACTTAGAATTTGAGTTTAATTTTATTAAGTCACTTTTTGTTGAGAGAGGTTATGATACTACTAAGTTGAGGCAAAATGCTGATGAAATCTGGGGTAAACGTGACACTCATTTTCCACCCCTGTTGAATACCCAAGGTGAAGGAGGGTTGTTGACTTCAGATAAAATTGATGGTCAAGTTAACGTTAACCTGGTTTGTTCATTGCGTATGAGTTCTGACAGTCATCGTATTCAACAGATGTTGACAAAAAACTGGAGGGTTATCAGGGGAAACTCTGATATCTCCAACGTCCTTGGTGACAAGCCGTTCTTTGTTCAGCGGAACGATTTTAATATTAAAAAGATCCTAGAACAGCATGACACCAAGGTTAAACGCGACAATGCTTCCCTTACTGTCAAGAGAGGGATGCATTGTTGCAATCAATGTAACATGTGTAGGTTCATTTCTGTAGGGCCATATGTTACAGTGACCTCTTTTGATAGGACCCTTACAGTTCCTGGTTCTGTTAACTGTTGTACTAAGGGAGTGATATATATCGCCCTGTGTTCCACCTGTAATGCTTTTTACATTGGCATGACGACAAGGCAACTAAAAATTCGAATAAGGGAACATTTGTACAGTATTAAAAAATGTGACAACACTAATGCTTTGTACAAGCATTCGATCAAGTGTTCATCTTTTAAGAAGTTTTTATTTTCTATTCTTGAAGTCTGTAATAGGGACTTAAGAGGTGGGGACTTTAAGAATTATCTTATGCAGCGGGAAACTTATTGGCAGATCAGATTGAGATCTGACTGCCCTCCTGGTATTAATGATTCTATCAACATCAAGTGTTTTTTGAAGTACCGTAAGCTTAGAACCAACAAAAATAATGGCAACATATCCTTTCATTTTATGTGATAGTAGGGGCTTTTTAAATCTTGATTGTTACTAGCAATTGTTTTATTGAATAAGTGACTATCTTAATTGGATTTTAACTATATAAACCAGCTTTTTGTTTTATTTTGTATTCTGATGAAGTCTTGTTGACGAAAGCGGTTAATAAATTTTTGATACGCTATTTCCGTGGAGGTTTCATTTGCTGCTTCACCTTGGTTGTTTGGACTATTGTGTTTGTTTTTTGCACTTTTTTGCTTCAAAAGTAAATAACTGTTTAACTTGTGGGAAACAAATACCTCATAAAGATTTCCACTCTTACTGTTTGCCTTGTTTAGGCCCAGACCACGACGTAGCAGCTTGTTTAGCCTGTGCTTCCTTCAACCGACGAACGCTTAGGCGTCGGTCGGAGTTTGCTGAACAGTTTTTCGGCTCAGATTTTGCGTACATTATGCCGTCGGATCCCCCGACTACCCAAATTGTTAAAAAACGCAAAGAAAAGGACCAACACTCGCGGTTTCGGCCGAAACCACGGTAAAGCAAACCGCGAGTGTCTCGGTTTCGGCCGAAACCGAGCAAACGGTTCAATCTACAGCCGAATCCATGACTACTACCGAGGCCCCTTCTACCCTAGCTGAATCGGCCTCTGAAATTTTGCCTACTATTGTGGTTCCTCCAGAGTTATCGGACACCATCCCTTTGGATGTCTCTACCCCAGCACATGGTGCTGCTAGGCCTCCTGCAGCCATGCCTATAAAGGCCTTTGCCAGGGCTAAAGCAGCCAAAACTGCTAAATCAGTGCCTGTTAAGCCCCCCTCTCACAGGCCCAGCTCCAGTTCACAAATGCTTACCTTGGCAGAGGATCTCATCTCTCTAATAAGAGGATCCCAATCTCACCCAGACAGGGCCTCACAACCTCCAGATAAGAGACCCAGAGTAGAGCCCCCTGAGCCAGGCTCCTCAGATGACTCTTCTGATGACTCAGACATTACAGATCATCCAGAGGCTCCTCTTTCTACTTATGAAGATTCTGATGCTGAAGAATCAATTCCTTCTGCCTCTCCACCAGAGGAATTTTCCTTTGGGGAAACCTTACATGCCAATCGAGAGCAATTCCAATGGCAGGGACAAGATTTCTCAGATTCAAGGAAAAGGCTTAGGACCTTTTTACACTTACCACAGCATAGGCCCTTAGCTATACCTCCAGTTCTTCCTGTTGTGGATGATGCCTTTAATGATGTTTGCACTGCTCCTGATACTTTACCTCCAGCCCCTGCTAAGCCCGACAGGTTCTACAGGGTACCGGACACTCATCACCACTTATACAAGGCTCCTTTTGCAGATCCGGAGACTATCTCCCAGGAGCCTAAGGCAGTAGCTTCGACCTCAGCTAAAAACCCTCTCCCTTCTGATAGGGAATCCAGGTCTTTAGAGAGATGGGGTAAAAAAGTATACACCTCCGCTACTCTCTCAGCTAGAGCTTTGAACTGTCAGTTTCATATGATCCAATACCAAGAGTTTATGCTTGATCAGTTAACTAAGAAACTGTCCTCTGATGATTCCTTAGATAAGAAATATGTTCTAGAAATGGTGAATAACATTCAGCAGGTTAGTAACCATTCTTTGAAATGTGGCTATGATGCACTGGAGGCTTCATTTAGATCAGCCATGACTGGCACAGTTATTAGAAGACATGCATGGTTGAAAGAGCAGGTCTTGCCGGATCATGTTAAAGCAAAGCTTTTAGATGCTCCTATGGACAAGGTCAGTCTTTTTGGTTCTCCTGCCCAACAAGTAATGAAGAAAATGGAAGAGAAGGCAAAATCTGTACAAACAGTTAAAGATTTCTTACAGGTACAGCCCCCAAGGTTCAGCAGGAACTGGCCTTCCAAAAATTGGTCCTTTCCAGACTCCTCTAAAAATCAGAGAGGCAGGAATAGACGTTCCAGAGGCAGAAACCAACCCAGAGGAGGTGCCTACAGGGGACGCCAATGGCAAGGCAATGATCAACGAGGCACAGATACAACCACTACCACTGCAACAGGACAATCACAGTGACTTGGTTCTAACACCGCCTACCAGGGAACAAATAATAGCACCCTTAGGCGGAAAGTTAGCCTTATTTTCAAAAAACTGGCACAATATCACAAGAGACAACTGGATTTTGCAAACTATAGACCAAGGATACAGGTTTCATTTCCACACCTTACCAGCAAAAAGAGGAATGCCAAACCTGCCACCAAATCAAAAGTCAGAAGCCCTAAAACAAATAGCTCAATTAAAAAAGATGAGAGCTGTGGAAAGGGTACCACCTACAGAACAGGGCAAGGGATTTTACTCCAGACTCTTCCTAGTACCAAGAAAAGAAAACAGTTGGAGACCTATTCTCGACCTGTCTGCTTTAAACACATTCATCATTGTTCCAAAATTCAAAATGCTGACCCTACACCAACTTCTTCCCATGCTGGGCAAGGAGTATTGGCTGGTAACTCTAGATCTCAAGGAGGCATACCTGCACGTCCCCATACGACCAATTTGCAGAAGATACCTCAGATTTCTTGCAGGATCAGAGCATTATCAATTCTCAGCATTGCCCTTTGGCTTATCTACTGCGCCCAGAGTATTCACGAAATGCCTGGCGTCAGTAATCGCTCATTGCAGGCTTCAGGGAATCCAAATTTATCCATACCTGGACGACTGCCTGATACAAGCGGACAACAAAAGCAAGTTGACACAAGACTTACAAAGAGTCATTTGCTTACTACAAGCTCTGGGATACACAGTCAATTTAAAAAAGTCAAAGCTGATACCATCCCAGACAATAACATTCTTGGGTGCAGAATTGGACACAGTAAAACAGATGGCATTCCTTACTGCAGCAAAACAAGAAAAACTTCCTTTGTACTTCTTGGCACTAGCAAAGCAGAACAAGCTAACAGCAAGGAAAGTGCTGCAGGCCTTGGGTTTCATGGCATCCTGCATAATCTTGGTCCCCCATGCCAGACTGCATATGAGAAAGCTACAGTGGTACCTAAAGAATTTATGGTCTCAACACAAGCACAGCTTAGAAACCGAAATACCACTAATTCCATGCCTGAAACAAGAGTTCCTATGGTGGGCTCAGACATGCCAGGCAAACCCAGGATTGTCCTTCCACAATATTCAAGCAAGCCAAACCATCACAACGGACGCCTCAGACCTCGGTTGGGGGGCACACATGCTGGACAAGTGCATTCAAGGCCTATGGACTCCAGATCAGCTACACCTGCACATAAATCAAAAAGAGATGCTGGCAGTCTGGCAATCCAGAATTTCAGACCATTCCTCAAAGAGGGCCAAGTGATGATAAGGACAGACAACACCACAGCCATGTGGTACATCAACAAACAGGGAGGCACTCATTCATACCCCGTATGCCGAATGACTCTGGACCTGTGGAATATGGCTCTGAGCTACAACATTCATTTACAGGCAATATTTGTACCGGGAAAAGAAAACATCCTAGCAGACATGTTAAGCAGAACTACCTCGGATGCTCACGAATGGATGTTACACCCGGACATCTTCAAGGCCATCACAAAGAAATGGGGAATGCCACAAATAGACCTATTTGCATCCCCACTCAACCACCAGCTCAAGAAATTCTGCACAAGGACATATCACCCTCTTGCTTGGAAGGTGGACTCTCTATCCTTCAATTGGAAAGGCCTGACAGCATATGCATTTCCACCCCTCCCTTTGATGCACAAGGTACTATTGAAAATCAAAGAGGAACGGCCAAGGATAATTCTGATAGCTCCAAATTGGCCAAGACAACATTGGTATCCATTACTGAGGAGCATGTCTCGGGGGGAAACGTGGACTCTACCCCTGATTCCCTTGATGTTGACTCAGTGCAACTACAGCATCTTGCATCCAAACCTGAAAACTCTGCAACTCACTGCCTGGAACATTACATAAGAACATCTAACCCAGTTTTATCCCAAAGGGTTAAAGACATTATCCTTGAGGCCCGCAGACTTTCTACTAGAAGGAACTATGCAGGGAAATGGAAAAGGTTTGTCATTTGGAGTACGGAAAGAGGGAAAGATGTGTCAAAAATAGATATTGCCAACATCCTGGAATATTTGGCAGAGCTCCTACATACTGGCCTGTCCTACTCCTCCATCAAGATACATGCATCAGATATTTCTGCAGAATACAGCCTCGATCCTCCTGTCTTCTCGCATCCTCTTCTCAGGCAGTTCCTCAGAGGAATTAAGAATGTAAAACCTCCTAGGAAACCACCATTACCAGCATGGGACTTGAATTTTGTGCTAGAAAAATTGACACTCCCTCCATTCGAACCAGCAGCAACAGCAGATCTACAACACCTATCCTGGAAAACTGCTTTCCTACTGGCAATTACTTCAGCAAGAAGGGTTTCGGAACTACAGGCCTTAATGGCAGTACAACCCATCCTAATCTTCCATCAAGACAGAGTGTCCATGAGAACTAATCCTACATTTATGCCTAAGGTGGTATCCTGACTGTCTCTAAACCAGGCAATCCACCTACCTACCTTCTTTCCCAATCCACAGAACAAAGGGGAAAGACTGCTGCATACCTTGGATGTACATAGACAGTTACGCTACTACCTGGACAGAACCAAGGGCAATAGAAAAACTGACCAGCTACTAGTAGCCTATGCAACAGGAAGGGAAGGAAAAGCAATTTCCAAACAGACAATCTCTAAGTGGATAGGAAATTGCATAAGATTCTGTTACTCCTATCATGGAAAGCAAATTCCACAGAACATAAGGCCTCATTCTACAAGGGCTACAGCCACTACCACAGCCTTCTTACGAGGAGTGGCTACCAAGGACATTATTGAGGCTGCTACTTGGACCTCCGTGCATACATTTGCCAAGCATTATAACTTACCTCTATACTCTAGATCCCGAGCAGGATTTGCCACTGCTGTGTTGCAAGGGATCCTAAGTACACCATAATTCTTATTCCTCCTCCCCTAGTTTGGCTATGGTATTCTACCCATTTGTTAGGACTGCAGATGCATCCTTGAAGGACATAGTACAGTTTTGTACCTACCATAAATGTAGATGTCCGAACAGGATAGCATCTGCAGTCAGGATTACCCACCCTCCTTCCCCTCTGTGGTACTCCTAGGGTATTGCCCACCTATTAGCTAGCTGGGGGGGGGGGAACTCTTATGGTGTATTTGTTTGTATATATGTACATACATGCATATTTTTTGTGTTTGTCTTCTACTTTTTGGGAAACATTGGCATTTTCCCAAAAATTTAGCTATCCAAGAGGGCTACTGGTATCTGGGGCAAGAAACACTGAGGAAAATGGCGTCGGCTGATGCCTTTATACCCGAAGACCAGCAGAGATGACGTCGGGTGAAGTGCGACACCAGCCAAGGCCAGACCCAGACTTTGGAATCCGGCCGACCGAAGGGCTGCCTGATGACAGGACAACCCATTTGTTAGGACTGCAGATGCTATCCTGTTCGGACATCTACATTTATGGTAGGTACAAAACTGTACTTTTTCCCTATGCAAAATACATGGCATTGTTGACATTTGGCTAAGTACACTATCATTTTGGACTGACAGTTGAATTTATCTCTAGTGTTCTATTTTTTTATTTCGGATGTAGAATGTCTGTCCTATTTCCATATGTTTATTTCTGTTATTTCTAATTGAAGCGAAAATGAAACCGGCTACAGAAGATGGTACTGTTCGGACTGTTTTTTTGTGGCTATTTACTTGTTTAATTCATGCCACTTTTCATAAACATTTTCAGAATTCTGAATCTGGACAGGAAGATGAAGGGAAGGGTACAGGGTTTTCTTCCCAGATTTCTCATTCTGATTCCAAGAGCACAGTTTCTGATTCTTCCTGTGGTGGGTTCTGTTTCTCTTAGACTATTTTCAGAATGTACTGGTGTTTTCAGTAGGACAACACCGGATTTTTCCCAGTCCCTCAAAAAATACTATGAGTTGTTACAGAAGGAATTTCTAGAACCTTCACTCATTCCTACAATTCTGTCTGCTTTGGAGGATATGAGTGTCACTGCCTACATTTTTCCTGATTGTCATCAGCCTGCTGCCCCTAAAAAGGCAGACAGAATGTGCAAAGTTCCTCAATTTGTATCACTATTCCCAAACCTGACGCAGCAGCTATAGCTTTAGTTTATTGTACTGCTCCTAATCTTTTAGTTAATACCAGTCCTACTCTTTCTGACAAGGATGGGAACCTTACTAGTAAATACAGGAAAAGTGTATACTTCTGCAACTTTTTCAGAATGTTGAACTGTCAGGCTTAGATGTTAGTTTATTCTAATTGTGAAAGTATGAGGGATGTTTGTTCTGCAGTTCCTTTTTGTAAAGAAAAATTTGCTTTAAATAATTTTGTTTACTGTGTGTATGACTCAGTTTATACTTCTAGGACTGTGGCAACTACTTCTATTTGTAGGAAGTTTGCCATGCTGCATTCTTAGAAACTTCCAGATGTGAAAAAATGCAATTTTAAAATTCTCCTTTGCAGAGGTCATCAAAACGTGTGATAAAATGTTTAACTTGAAGAGGTCATCAAAACGTGTGATAAAATGTTTAACTTGATACGGGGAATCTCTTACAATAGTTTCCCTCCTTTTCCAAATTTTCTAAGGGATTTTCTAATCTTTCAGCCTATTTTGACAGAAAAAAAAATGAATAAGCAGTCTCAACAAAATGCGGGCAAAACATTTGAGATAAAATGATGGAGGTTCCAAAAGGAACTGCAGACCCCCCAAAAAAGCACAGTCCAGTAAGTCAGAATGTCTATTTAAAGACATTTTGTCCCCCCCCCCCCCGGCAGCCCTTTTTCCTTTACCAACAGTCGGAATCTCCACTTTTCTCTCTGGCAACAGATAGTTTTAAGACAAGGTTACATATGGCACTGTAAGGACATTTCTCCTTTCCAGGGCATAATTTCTCATCTCCCTATCCAGCTTCATTTATTTCCCCTTGTCCTTCAACACATGCTGTCCCATCAAGTGGTAGAACCAGATGTTCTTCGTGTTTCACTGTTGCAGTTATTACATTTAGGTTATCTGCCTGCAGGTAACCCTCAGCTGGCCTGAATACCAGAGTCTTGGATTCCTGCGTCGGATGCTGTCTCCTGTTCCATGATGTCAGGTCGTCAGGGGTATAAAACATGCAGCCGACGCCATTGCATCAGTCTTTCTTGCCGCACAGTGCCCGAAGCAGAAGCAGTTCGCAAGTGCTGGTCGGCTGACTCCTGAAATTTTCGTTTTGAGTTTCAGAACCAAAGTCTTCAAAAAAGCTAAGTACCCCATTGGGGATTCTTTTTCTTGCTCTTAACTGATGTCAGTAAAAGTTAACAGTTGTCTTACTTGTGGAAAGCAAATACCTCATAAAGATTTTCATTCGTACTGCATCCCTTGCTTAGGCCCAGACCACAACGTCTCCCGCTGTCAGTTTTGTGCCTTATTCAACCCCCAAACTATTCGTCGTCTGTCTATTTTTGCAGCAAATTATTTTGGTACTCTGTATAACTATCCAAAAATGGCTTCGGTAAGCCATCTGAGTACCTATATTCTTAAAAAAACGTAAGGATAAAGACAGAGACAGACCACATAGGTCCAAAACCGCCTCCGATGCTTCCGTTAAGCAAGTCGCCAGTTCACCAGTACTCAGTGAGGCACTTTCGCAGCCCCTGATACCTGCTACTTCAAATTCGCAGGCCTCTACTGATACCCATTTAGAGTTTGGTATGCCACGAGATGCTTCTTCGACTATGGAACCTGCGGATGTCTCTACCTTGGATGGGTCCGGAGCCGCTGTGCAGGCACCGGCTTCTGAGGGTGTATTCAGGCCTACAGATTTGCATTTCAAACAGACACCATCTTCTTCATCAAGGCCTAAAACTCGATTCACGCCTAGAAAACCGCTGTCCAAACCACATGGTCAGGCTCATATGCCTAAAAAACAAATGCTTAGAGTGGCTGAAGACCTTATTACTTTAATTAGGGGAAGCCAGCCTTCCCCCTCTAAGAGACCTAGAACTGATTTTCCTTCTGATTCTTCTGATCAGGATTCTGAAATTTCTGTTTCTTCTGATTGCCAGGGTTTGCCCTTATCTACCTATGAGGATTCTGATGCAGAGGATTCCATTCCCACTGCTTCCCCTCCAGAATATTTTTCTTTTGGTGAAACCTTGCATACTTAGGGAGCATTTCTACAGGGAAAGCCAGAATTACTCTGACTCCAAAAAGAGGCTTAGGGAATTTTTACATTGTAGATGATGCCTTCTTGGAATCTAGCCTGGCCCTAGACACTTTACCTCCAGCTCCCAGAAAACCTGACCGGTATTAGAGTACCTGACTCTCACAAGTTCCACTTCAAGAATCCTACTGCGGATCCAGAGACCATTTTACAAGGACCAAAAGGCATTAAGGCTACTGCTGCCAAAAACCCTACCCCCTCTGATAGAGATTCCAAGGCTTTGGACAGATGGGGTAAGAAGGTATATACTTCTGCTACTTTGGCCATTAGGGCCTTAAATTGCCAGTTTCATATGTTAAGGTATCAGCAACTTATTATGGGACTACTTAAACAGAAAATGATGTTGATTCCTGACTGTGCTGAACATAAAGAATTACAGGATTTAATGCATTCTGCTGAACAAGTTGGTAAACATAATTTGCAATGTGGTTTTGACTCTTCAGAAGCATCTTGCAGGGCTGCTGTCACTGGGTCTGTACTCAGAAGGCATGCTTGGCTTAAGGAGCAAAACTTGCCGGATCATGTTAAAGCTAAATTACTGGATGCTCCCTTAAACCAAGACCGCCTGTTTGGCAACAAGGCAGAAGAAGTCCTTAAAGAGATGGAGGAAGAAGCTAAATCTATGCAAACTGTTAAAGATTTCCTGCAAGTACAGCCTCCCAGATTTAGTAGGCATTGGCCTTCTAAGAACTGGTCCTTTCCAGTCTCTCCCAGGCCTTCTCAGTCCAAACCCAGGAACGGCAGACCACCTAGGTTACAGTCTTAAGGTACATACAGGCCTAAGCAGTGGGGGGCTTCCACTAACAAAGCTGGAAGTAGTAAGACGCCCCCCATGGAAAAATGTCACAATGACTTAACCTTAACCCTTCCAAGCCCTGCTCAACTGCCTGCTCCCTTAGGGGAAAAGATTGCCCTGCATGCAAAAAACTGGGACCTCATTACCCAGGACAAATGGGTTTTAAATATACTTTTCCAAGGATACAGATTCCACTTCCAAACCTTATCGACCCCAAACGGTTGGCCAGACCTACCCCCAAATCAGTGGGCAGAGGCTCAACAGCAGGTTCTATCTCTTCTAAATATCAGGGCTATTCAGCCTGTCCCAGCAGAAGAAAAGGGACAAGGTTTATACTCAAGACTTTCCCTGGTACCCAGAAAAGACAGCTCCTAGTGTCCTATCTTGGACCTCTCTATTCTAAACACCTTTTTGGTAATCACAAAATTTAAAATGCTAACACTTCAACAGCTGCTTCCTGTGCAAGGCAAAGATGCCTGGTTGGCAGCCTTAGACTTAAAGGAAGCTTACCTGCACATTCCAATAAGGGAATCTTGCAGGAAATACCTACGCTTCAGAGCAGGCTCCATCAGTTCTCTGCACTTCCCATTGGCTTATCTACTGCGCCGAGGGTATTCACAAAGTGTCTAGCTCCAGCCATTGCATTTTGCAGGCAATGAAATATTAAAATATACCCATACCTGGACGATTGTCTGATTCAGGCAGAAAGCCAGGACATGCTATTAAAACATTTGGCATTTGTAAAGAAACTTCTAACCTCGCTGGGGTACACCATAAACGAAAAGAAATCTCATCTAGTACCCTGCCAACAGATTGTATTCCTGGGAGCAGGCTTGAACACAACTTCCAGATGGCTTACCTCACGCCAGAAAAACAAGTTTATTTAACAGCCTACTTCAAACTACTGGTAACAAAGACACAGCAAGGAAAATCCTGCAAGCCCTGGGGTTGATGGCCTCTTGCATTCTACTAATTCCATATGCAAGACTGCATATGAGGAAACTACAATGGTATCTAAAAAGTCTATGGTGTCAGCATTCTCAGGACCTGGAATCAATGATTCCTATCATTCCTTGTATAAAGACAGAATTCCTTTGGTGGGCAGAGGCCTGCCACCTCAACAAGGGGCTCCCTTTCAATCTTCCGCCTGCCGCCCAAACCCTGACTACAGACGCATCAGACTATGCATGGAGGGCACACCTGGCAGGGTGGTGCATTCAGGGCAAATGGAACCAAAGTCAGATGCACCTGCATATCAACCAAAAAGAAATGTTAGCTGTACAGAATTCCCTGACAGCCTTCAAAGACCACATCCTTCCAGGACAATTATTGGTAAAGACAGACAACACCACAGTTATGTGGTACATAAACAAGCAGGGGAAAACCCACTTGTACCCTCTCTGCAGACTAGCCATGGCTCTGTGGCACACAGCCTTGAGCTACCAAGTACTCCTACAAACTCAATTCCTGCCAGGCAAGCTAAATTCACTGGCAGATGACCTAAGCAGAAATCTTATGGACCCACACGAATGGAAACTGGAACCAAAAATATTCAACCTCTTGCGGAACAAATGGGGGACTCCGGAGATAGACCTGTTTGCCTCTCCTCAGAACTACCAATTGGACAAATTATGCACAAGGACTCCATGCAGTCAAGCTTGGAAAGTGGATGCCCTGTCCTTTACCAGGGAAAGCCTCTCAGTTTTTGCCTTTCCCACCCTCTGCCTCTCCTCTCAAAGGTTCTGCTAAAGATCAAACAGGACAAACCAAGGGCAATACTGATTGCACCCTTGGCACCTACCTCAAGACACCTTCCCTGCTCTCCCAGCAGGCGGGCCAGATTCTGCACCCTCAGCTTCAAACCCTGAACCTCGCAGCCTGGCTAAATTCCTTGAGCTCTCCAATAGCATCCCTCAGTAAGCAGGTGCTAGATGTCATTCTGGAAGCAAGGAGACCTAGTACTAGAAAATCCTATGCTGAAAAGTGGAAAAGATACTGTTCCTGGAGCCAGACTCAGGGGATGGGCACTACAATGTTCTGCTTATCTCATATTCTTCAGTACTTAACAGAAATGCTCCACAAGGGCCTATCCTTCTCGTCAATTAAAATTCATGCCTCTGCCATTTCAGCACATTATGATACTGAACCACCCCTCTTCTCTCACCCCCTGTTAAAGCAATAACTCAGACGGGCTAAAAATTTAAGACCCCCCCCCCAGGTGAGCCCCTACTCCAGCCTGGGACCTTAACTTTGTATTGGAAAAGGTCACTCTCTCCCCATTTGAAACAGCTGAAACTGCAGAGTTGAAATTCCTTTCTTGGAAAACAGCCTTCCTTTTAGCCCATCACTTCAGCAAGAAGAGTGTCTAAATTACAGGCCCTCATGGCAGTGGAGCCCTTCATTATCTTCCATGCAGACAGGGTTTCCCTCAGGACCAATCCTTCCTTTATGCCCAAAGTGGTGCCTAGTGTGGCCCTAAATCAGTCCATTTATTTGCCTACCTTTTTCCCGAATTCACAAATCAAAGGAGAACGAATAATGCACTCTTTGGACGTACACAGACAACTTAGATTTTATTTGGACAGGACTAAGCCTCTCTGAAAATCTGAACAGCTGCTAGTTGGCTTTGCTGCAGGGGCAGAGGGGGGAAGGCCATTTCAAAACAAACCATTTCTAAATGGATAGGCCATTGCATTCATTTCTGCTATACGCACCATGGAAAACCTACACCACAGGGGATTAGATCACATTCCACTAGGGCTGCATCTACCTCCACAGCCTTTCTCAGAGGAGTCCCTACCAAGGGACATCCTAGAAGCTGCTACCTGGTGCTCTGTACATACTTTCACCAATCATTACCACATGCCTATTTTTTCTAAATCCAGAGGTGGTTTTGCCACTGCAGTTTTGCAGGGATTAATAGCTGGCCCTAATGCTCTCTAACTTCCTCCTCCCTTCCTTAGCTTTGGTAATCAACCCGAATGTAATGACTGTAACAGTGAAACATGAAAAACATGGCACAGTTGTGTACACTTACCATAAATGTAGATGTTCGAGTGTATTCACTGTTGCAGTCCAGGTTACCCTTCCTCCAGCCCCCTGACGTCTCACCTTTACTTCTTGTTTTACGTTTTCTGGTGTATTTGCTTTTTGATGGAGGTGTAACAAAACATATAATGGCTTCCCTTTGTGGGGGCACCTGACATCTGTGGCAAGAAAAATTGATATAATTGTCTGCTGCATGTTTTATACCCCTGACATCCTGACATTATGGAAGAGGATACAGCATCCGATGCAGGAATCCAAGACTCTGGTATTCAGGCTGGCTGAAGGCTACCTGTAGGCAGATAACACAAATGTAATGACTGCAACAGTGAATACTCTCTAACTTCTACATTTATGGTAAGTGTACACAACTGTACTTTCCTCTTTTCCAGGTTGGGAAAGGATTTCATTAAAGGATGTTTTATCGCCAAAAAAAGATAATGCTTGGATACTAGTTCTGAATTTTTCTTTCCTAAACCTGTTTGACAATGCCCAGGTTCAAAATGCTATCACTTCACAATCTGTTACCTCCTCCTCTTCATTTAAGTTTCCTGTTAACACTTGATTTTAAACGATGTTTATCATCACATCCCCTGTTCATCCTAACTTCAGGCATTTCTAAAGGCTTGTTGTCTGGATCACATTATCATTTCTCTGCCGTACCCTGAGGACTATCCGCTGCATCAAGAGTGTTCACAAGTGTCTAGCTCTATACAAGATGCAGGGTATCCACATTTTTCCATATTTGTACAACTTGCTAGTCTTTGTAGAGTTTCCTTCAAAGTGTCTGTGATCTCTCATTGGATGAGAGACCTCTTATACAAGCTGTGATTACAAGCGAACATTCAAAAGTCTTTTTGACTCCTCCATTTCAAACACAGGACTGTGTTCCTGGGGTGTCAGCTAGATCTCAGTTCAAATAACTTTTCTTCCACAGTAAAAAATAGATATATATCTAGAACTATTTCTGAGATTTTCTTCTCAGACTTAGATCATTGTGAGGGAATACCTCAGGATTTTGGATCTCATGGCACCTATTATTTTAATGAAATCTGTCAAAACACCACATGAGAAGAATGCAATAGTATGTCAAGTCTCTGGTCTAGCCCTGATATCCTTTGTCTTTTCAAAACCCAGTGCTTGGGTTGGCAGAAGAGAAATCACTTTCTGAAGGCAGCAAATATCCCTAAATCCAGGTCTTCCCTTCTGTTTCCCTGATTCAAAGCAGTCAGTCACCACAAACGCCTCAGACTTTGCTTGGGGTTCAGGTTCAAGAGGGATAAAAGTGCAAGGTATGACTACATATAGGAATCAAGAGGAGGCTTGAACGGATTGGGAGGAGAGGTTGTTTCCTTGTGAATTGCTTATCCAGTCGGAGGACATATGTATTGTTTCCTTGTGAATTGCTTATCCAGTGGGAAGGACATATGTATGGCTCCCAAATATGGAACAAAGTCTAAAAGATTTAAGATTTTTTCTTGAGTGTTTGCATAGATATTTTTGTACCCCAAACAGACTCTGAAAAATGTTTCCTCTGTTAGATGGCAAAAATTGGAGGTGTGATGGGGAAGAAGGACAAAACTGGGAACATGTATTTTGGGAGTGTAATGAGTTGGCAGACTTTAAAAAATTTCCTGCAGTGTACTGTGTCAGGAACACTGGTCGAGCAAATGAGTGTGACTAAAGAAATTATTTTTTGTGCTGGGATACGGGATCTGAATTGCCAAGACATAGGCCTTGTTAAGTTTAATTCTGGTGCCTGTCAAAAAGCAATTTGTAGAAAACGGTTCTGGTGGCTGCCAAAATGCAATTCCTAGAAAACGGAACTCTGTCTAAACCAACTGTATATGAAGTAGTGAGTATTGTAACAGAGGTAAAAGAACTGGAAGTGGGATCTTTAGAAAATGGTAGGAGCAAATTGTATATAAAACATTGACATTATTGGAACAATCCATGCAGAGTAATGTGTTGGGAAAGGAATGAGGTTTAAGGGAAGGCAGGAATTGATACATTTCTGTAATGTTGGATTGGTGGTAATTGTATAAAGGAATGCATGTGATGTGTAATGTTTAATTGTGAACATCTTAGCATGGTTTGCTTTTTTTATATAAATGTATATTTGTCTATGTCTTAAGTGATAATTCAACAAAAAGTGTTTAAAAAAAAGTGTAAGGTATGTGGACACCAAGGACAGATGCAAGAACATAAATATAAAATATGCTTTCCCTGACTAAGGCATTCAACTCTCTGAATCATATTTGGTCCTCAGGACCTTTTCAGGTTGGAGCTTTTCTTCACGGACATCTGCTGAAAATGGGTATTACCCAGTTGGACTTTCCGTGTAAAGAAAGATAGATAAATTAAGTAAGTTGTTAGTCATGTGGTACATCTATAAGCGAGAGGGAGACAGGTCCTACCCCCATTGCAGACTAGCTGTCTTAGCTTGAGATATGGCATGACCACACACCGTCACTCTAAAGGCATCCTGTAGTCTGTTCGAGCAGAATTTTGTGTCAGACCAGCATAGCAGGACAAGGGCAGACCATCACGAATGGAAACTAGATGAGGGGAGGGGGTCTTCCGAGATTTGATCCATCTGTGGTGAGTTCCTCAAGCAGACCTTTTTCTCTGAGTAATCGGCTGACCAGATTCTGCTCACAGACTCCATCCAAGCAGGCCTGGAAGACAGACGCTTCTTCCTTTCCTTGGACAGAAAGGTTTCTGTATGCTTTTTCATGCTTTCCTTTGATATGCAGGGTACAGCTGAAGATTCAAAAGGAATCCCAAAGATCATTGTGGTGGCTCCCTTCTGGGACAGGCAACAGTTGTTCTCCCTTTCTTTGGAAATAGCCAGAGGCAATTACCAGAAGCTTCCTCACAGAATGGATCTGCTCACACAAGATCAGTAGTGTTTAAAACACCCCAAGCCTAATCAGCTTTAACTGTCGATGAATGAATGATAGGGTCTTAACTCCCTTTAGGCATTGTTTACTGAGGATGTGCTGCAGGAACTAACGGAGACAAGAAAGCCTGTTAGTAAATGGGAAAGGGTTTTGCTTGCTGCTGCCAACAACATAACCAGCACACATCCAAGGCTAGCGTTTCTCTGGTTTTACAAAATTTAGGAGCTACGATACTGCCTTTCTCTCTCATCTGTCCAGGTTTTTTTATCTGCCAGTTGAACATGTTTGCCCATGGATCCTCCTATTTCAATTCATTCTGATATTTAAAATGTTTTTGAAAGGGGTTTTTGTGTAAGAGGCCTCTAAGAAAACCTGTGTTTGATAAGCTAACGCTTGCTTCATTGGACACAATTTAATCTGGATAGCCTTAGGTTTTACTGATTGCTCTGACTTTTGCAAGAAGAGTGTCTGAGTTAAGCTGTTTACAGTGAGTCAACCCCATCTCATTTTCCACAGAGGCAGGGTTTCTTTGAGAACTAATCCTCCTCTTATTCCTGTAGTGGTATGAGGTTACTTTAATCAGAAATATCCATCTCCTTGTTTTCTTTCTGAACCTAAAAATGAGGGAGAAAGGATACTCCATACCTTGGATGTTCACAGGCAACTCAACTGCTGCTATCTTGACAGAACTAAATCTTTCAGATCTTCTTATCATTTGTTCATTTCTTATGAAGGTAAGAAAGGACAGCCTGAAACAGACAATTCCCAAATGGTTATCTAAGGCTATCCTTGTACTCATTATAAAAAAACTATTCTAGTCAAGGCCCACTCCACGAGGGCCTTCATTTCATCTGTAGGTTTTTGGAAGGTAAGGGATTCTTGAAGTATTGTAGAAGCAGCAACTTGGTCCTCTATACATGCATTTACCAGGCATTGCAAACCTGATTCCTTCTCTAGGGCTAGATAAGGCTTTGCTGGGGCCATTTTCCAGGGGCTGTTGGACCCTGCCCCTTCCTAAATGAAGTAAGCTAGGGTGATCTACCCAGTTTACTACTATTATATGGAAAATGGGTGGGTCAAACGCTGATATCGATGCGAAACTTAGAATTTCGTAATGTCTAAGTAAAAATATCAACCATATAACCGACAGCTGAGATGCGACAAATTCAATAGCAAGTGATAAACAGAATGTGTGTGGTCTTTCCCAACAAGCGCGCTGTTATCTGCAAATGTATTACTCATTGGACAGCATTATACCTAACAATCTGGCTGTCATGCCAAAGAGTTTTCCTGTGAATGCCACTCGTGAGTAGCACACCTGTTACAACTGAAATACAATGAAGCTTTCATACATTTTTAAAATGTAAATGTCAGTTCTACATGTCATGTCCATTACTGAATGCGATGACCATCACAAACACAACAAAAACGTCCTTCCTCATAGTAGTTAAATCTCCAAATATACACAGTGTGTACCACTTAACTGTCGAACAAATGTATTCAGTGTGCACAAAGAGGGAGTGCTAATAGGTGAATTACAAAGTGATGGGGAGCATGAGTTAGAACAGTATTGTGTAACCAGTTCAAGGAACCCTCTAACTGTCCGCTGTTCTCTCCGGGACAACAACTTTTGAAAAATAGATTCTTTATCCAGCAGTCGCCATCTTAGACAGTGAGAGTAGACATGACATTGCTCTACTTTTCAAGTCTTCCACTCTGTTTTGTTCCAGTTGTATAGTATGTAACACATCTAACATATATACTCTCTGTTTACCCAAGCGACTGCACAAACGTCTGTGCCACCCCTCCCCAGCATTTTGGCTCCTCTGATATCCTAAAGAACAAGTATCAGATTGGCTCCACTAGGATACTTCGAATAAAGGAGGTAACTGTTCTGCAGTAGATCCTTTCAGGTCATATCTTCTGGGTCTACCTAGCAAATAATTTTCTCTGAAAAACGTACATAAAGGTCTGCCTGACTCTGGCATATCATCTTCAATCTCGTCTAGAGTACTAGCGACACATTCAGGAGCTACAAATACCAAAGCCAGAATCAGTTTACACAATAATGAGAAACGCAAGGTGCTACCAAATTCCGATGCCAGATGCAGTTTGTGAAAATTGATGCCATATGATGTGGCAAAGGTGCAACCAACAATCTTTGGCCATGGTGGTACTAATATGTAGTAAGATGTATAATTGCATTTATTGTTCCCTTTTCAAAATCACTGAGCACCATATATGGTGACAGTTGCAAACTAAAACGAACACACAGGGATAACACGCACATCCAAAACGTATTCTACCACTCAGTCTTTGCAGGCAATATACCATAAACTACAGGAATGATTTTCCTGTCATTTCCCCTTCCAGTTTACAATGAATGGAATACACCTGCTTGCATTCGATTGTACTAATCAGAAAGGTTCCATTAACTTAAATATACGCGGGGAGACGCACAACTCTAAGATTACTCTCAACTGTAATGATAACACAGTTACCCAATGTAGAGGACTGACCAGTGTGCTCAGTGATGAATTGACTATTTTTTATGGGCAAATGCCCTGGACTTAAATCACTCAACGTATGTATATCAGACTACATTTCCTTTCTTTTACATTGTCTCATTCTGTTTACAGGTTGTTTTAGTGCACATGTGTTTCCTAGTGAGTTCACAACAGTACTGGGTGTATCGCCTGTATTTCTGAAACCACCTTACACAGATCTTCCACTGACTGCTCAGCCCTTCTCATTACTAGACCTGACTTTTGTATACTTCTGTATACTTCTGTTTTAATAGGGTCTGGGGCATGAAAATGCAACATAGTCTTAATCAACTTGTATGACTCGCCAACAGATTCCGTTACACATCTGCCTCTACCCTTTTCGTTCAGTTTCCTACTACACCAGTACATTCTCTCACATACTGTTTTCTCATGTGTATACATATAGCTGTCAATACACAACATTTTCTTCCCTTTTTGACTCAGAACCGTAGTATACATATTGCCAGTTGCTCTGGGAATGAATCCAAACTCTACATCTGCCATCATACCCTAGTGGAACACATTCACAAAGTATGTGTTACAGTTGTAAAAGTGTATTCTTTATAGTTGTTGCAGATGTATGTTTCAGTCCACTTACCCAGGTAACCAGCATTCTACGGTCCCTTATAATATATGACCGCTGCAGTAAGTCCTGTCTGTTTACCAGTAATACACTTATCATTGTGTATCATTCTTCACATGATGTCACACTCTATATGTTGACACAATCCTTACGTAAATGCGTATTTACAAATGTCTAATCACACAAGATCCCAGTGTAACATGCCACCTGATCATTTATAATCAACCTTTTTGAATTCAACTTCCTGCCTTTTTGAAACCAGTGATTCGAACATCTGCTACTAAATACCCTACTCTTTGGAATTATAATAGTAAACCATCTGCCCATATAGCTATGGCTACTGCAGTATGATGTACATTGTACATATGGGTATGTAAACTTATCATAACAGTAGATGTTAGACTGCTGTAATAAGATACTTCCTCCCTCCATCTCCCTTGGTTTTGGTGAGTTATTTATGCCAGGTGTGGACACTTTATTTATTGTTCCTAGCATTATCCTTTCAGGGCTCAGGCTGCCTCGGTCTCTGTTGGCATGAAAGCTGTAAAGGGCTTGATGCCCAAATCAATCTTTTGGTCAGCTCAGCTTGAGCTGATTAACACTTTAGAAACATGGAAGGTGCCTGAAGCGAAGCATTTGAAGCTGGCTAGCTGTTATAACCTTGGGAGACTATAACCCATATAGCTGAGGCTACTGCAGCAGTGATCATTTAAACATCTACTGTTAGTAAATCTATTTACGCAACTTTACTTCTCTGAGGAAGGAGGAGTGAATGCCTTTCTGAGGAAGGAGGAGTGAGTGCTTTTCTGCCTAGCCGGACTAAGATGTCTGCTCCTGTGGTGATGACCCTGACCACATTCAGTCTTCTTCTGTGGATGATCTTCTCGAAAAGCAGAAAGTCAAACATTTTCTCTTTTTCCATCTTTGTTAATTTAGATAGGACAGATTTATTGGGCTTAGCTCATGGCTTTGTTCAGGTTTTTAACCCTTCTGTTTCTGGATGTACTAGAAGGAGAAAAATTAATTATTTTTGAGTATTCCCAGTGAAGAACAGGAAACAGATTTTGAGGGAACAATTTTTATTTCTTTTTGGGCTATTTATTCAGACTCTCATGAGAGAATTTCTTTTGATTTTTTTTCCCTTGGAAGTGTTTATTTTTCTGGATTAATTTTATTGGATGAAACTTTTTTTTTTTCAGTGGAAGCAGAATGACAGCTCAGTTTCTTTGAGAAAATATTTATTACAACCGGAGTTTCCACAGCCTACTGCTGCTGTTTGTGTTTTCCAGCTTTGGAGGATATTAGTATTACAACCTGCAACGTGCCTGACTGCTAGCTAACCTTCAGCCTCTAAGAAGGCAGATTGTGTAACATTCCACAGTCTCTCAAATATTTATTTTCTAATCCTAGATCTGACCTTACAGTGATTTCCTTGTCAAATCCTTCCACAACTAAACATTTGTTAAATGCTAATCCCTATCCCTCTGACAAGAATGGGCAAGCTTTTGACAGATTTGGGAAAATATATTTTGCCACTCTTATTTTTTATGATTTCTTACTTGTCAAGTTCACAAGTTGAAGTTTTTCTTGCTTCTTTTGAAAAGATGAGGAGCATTGCTGCCTCTTTTCCTACTTCAGAAGTAAATCTTCTCTCAATGCTCATATTAATTCTGATTCTCAAGTTAAACATTTTTGATGTGTTTGCATGCCTCAGCTGACGCCTCTTTCTGAACAGTAGCTGCTGGGTCTCTGATGAAGTTTGCATAATTATGTTCTCAAAATTTACCTGAAGATATTAAAGCTTACAACTTGTATTCTTCCCTTGATACAAATATTGGACCATCTGCTGCTGAGGTCCTGAAAAAGAAATGTGATCAGAGAGGAAAACTGATTCGGGGGGGGGGGTGACTCAGGTTTTTCAGCTTTCCTTCTTCAAGTTTAAAAGTTTCATCCCTAACTCGGGATCCTATTATAAAAAGTAAAATAAGCAGCCTATGCCAATTTTTGGCACGCAAACTTTCAAAAAACAGTTGCATTATACCCCCTCCCAAAAAAAGGTGGAGGGAGTAACCCAAAGTAGGGATAGGCCACCAAGTCTGAATGGCTGTCTTTAGATTGTAACACCCCACCCCTCGCAACCCATACCCTGGCAATCCTTTAGTTCCTCCCCAAAATCTGGCTCTCCATTTTTCTCTTTGGCAGTAGATAATCTTGGACAAATTGGTTCTGAGAGTGATCCATCAGGAAGACATGCGAGTCTGTACTTCCTTTTCATGGGATCCCACCTCATCATACAGATCAAGTTTTCCCCTCCTGTCATTCAGCAACTGTTGGCTATGACAATAATAGTACCTGCTCCTCTGTCCATGTCATGAAAATGTTATTCAAAAATTTTTCTGGTACTAAACAAATAAGCTTATTGGTGACCAGTCCTACATCTTTCCTTACTCAGTTTCTGAAAGTCCTAAAGTTCAAAATGCTGTCCTTTGGCAGTCTGCTACCTCTTATTCTCTCGCTCAGTTTTTTGGTAACTTTAGATTTAAAGGATGCTTGTCACATTCCTATAGCCACATAGGTTTTCTGTGTATGGATTACACTTTTCAGGGTGTTTTGCATTACCGTTTGTGTATTCATTGCTGCATGGGTGTTCACAAAGTGTCAAGCTCCAGTGATAGTGTATTGCAGACTGCAAAGTATTCACATTTATCCTTTAGACAACTTACTTATCTTTGCAGAGTCTTTTTCAAAAGTGTCAGGAATCTCTCACTTGGTTAAGAGATCTCCTTTGCAGACTGGATGTTCACTAGAATCTTCAAAAGTCCCATCTTACTGCTTCTCACAGAATTGTATTACTGGAGTGTCTTCTATTTAATCCACATCAAAACTTTTCTTCCACTGAAAAAATCTGTATCTAGAGCTGTTCCCGAGTTCTTTCTGCTTAATCCAGGACTTCAGCAAGGGAATTTCTAAAATTTTTAAGATTAATTTCTAAAGGTATTAAGATTCATGGCACCTATGATCCTCATGATTCCTCTAGCTAGACTGTACATGAGATAGAGAGAGAGAGCATCAGTAGTGCTTAAAATATGTATGATTGAAACATCAGCACCCCCCTGACTTTTAAAATTCCACTTCTTGGGATTTGTAAAAAGGAAACTGCTTTGCTGGAGAGACTGCTTCTATCTGAATCCAGGTCTCCCATTGTCCCTCCTAGCTCAATGTAGTCTGTCAAAGCAGCTGCCTCAGACTGTGCTTGATGAGCTGTATCTATGGGGGTAAATGTGCAGGGGCTTTGGGACAAAAAAGGCAAACCACAGACATCAAAGAGGTTTTTCTAACAGTCAAGTGCATTTATTACTACAATCATCTGTGGTTTCCAGGACTTCTACAGGCTGATTACAGAAAAGCACCACAGTAATGGTGTACATAAATTGGGGATGGGTAGGTTACAAATCCTTCCCTCTGTACAGGTTAGCCATGGTAGCCTTGAATATAACAATTTCGTCTAGAATGTAGCATTTCAGTACAGTCTCACTCTACAGGTGTCATACATTCTGTTTGAGGAAAACATTTTGCCAGACAACTCGAGTATGAGCAAGACGGACCCTCACAAATGGAAAAAATGAATTAGAGGTCTGCTAGGATTTGATCAAGGTTTGGTTTTGGGGAACCCCACAGATAGTTCTGTTCATCCCCATTTACAACAGTCTGTGCAAATTCTGTTCCAGGATTCCTTGCAAGCAGTTCTGGAAAATGTGTGCATTCATATTTCTTTAGAATGGAATGTTCCTGTATGGTTTTCCACCCTTTTCACTAATATCCAAGGTCATTCTGAAGATTCAGAAGGTCATTGTGATGAATCCCTTCTGGCCTAGGCAACAGTGACTCTCACTTCTTTTGGAAATGGCCAAAGGGCAATTGCAATTGAAGCCGCATGATTTTGATGTTGTCTACTATGTTTTATCCATGTTTGCCACCCTACTGAAAACTGCATATTATACTTATCTCTAAATGTTTCTATTGTTCCTAATGTACTTATACTCTGCTTTCTTGAGCTTTTCTTCCCAGGCCTCCGCTGAAAATGGACATATATCCAGTCAACTTTCCCGGTAAACAAATGTAAAGTAAAATAAAATAAATAAATTGCCACAAGCTTCCTCACAGACCGATTTTCTCGTACAGACAGGGGTTGTTTAATGCACCCAAACTTGAGTTAATTTTAGCTAATTGCTTAGATGGAATTTTAATACTTTTAGGCACCAGTTCTCTGATAAGCTGCAGGTATTAAAGTAGCCAAAGAATCTTGCTACTAGGAAATTGTATATTAGCAAATGGAAGAAATCTAGTTGGTACCCCATTAAGAAACAAGATCCCTTTAAGGCTAGCATTTTCCTGGTTCTGCAATCTTTGAGTTATCCTTTTTTTTCCGTGTTCCTGTTTGAAGGTTCATTTGTTGACCATTTCAGCATGTTTTCTCATGGATCCCTGTCTTTCAGTGCACTCGCATGTCAAGATGTTTTTGAAAAGGGTTCTGCATTGCCATCCACCTAGAAAGCCTGTCTCTTCTCCTTGAGATTTTAATTTTGTTTTAGAAAAAATAACTCTCACTATATGTCAACCAGCTCATCAGGCTGACTTGAGATTTGTAATATGGAAAACAATGCGATTTCTTTGACTTCTGAAAGGAAAGTGTCTGTTATGCAATCTCTTATGGTGGGTCAGTTTTCCACAACTATAGGGTTTCTTTGAGAACTAGTTCTTCATTTATGCCTATAAGTGGTATTAGAGGTTACTTTACATCATGCAGTCCATCTCCATGGCTTATTTTCAGAACCTAAAATGAGGGAGACTAGATCCTCCCTACCCTGGATGTCCACAGATAACTCGGGATACCATCTTGACAGAACTAAATCCTTCAGAAATTCCAATCAGTTAGTCATGTTTTTATGAGGGCAAGAAATAAGAACAACCAGTGTCAAAACAGACCATTTCTAAATAGTTGTCCCATGCTGTTTCCTTTTATTACTCCCGTCACAATAAGTGTACTCCAGACAGTGTTAAGGCATACTTTTCCTGGGCTTTGGCTTTTTTCATTTGCACTTTGGAAAGGGGTGGACTATTAAGTATTCTGTAGGAAAATCTTACATTTAAATTACAAAGTGTTACAAACTGTAAATCTTTTCCTAGTAGAGCAAACTGTGCTATGACCATTCTCCAGGGGCTTCTGGACTTTCATCCTTCCTCCTCCCAATCCTTATAAGCTATGATATTCTGTCAATATAGCTAAGGCTACTGCAACAATCAGATGATGAACACACTACAGTTGTGGAAGTAAATGAACCATAATAGTACATTTTTGACTGATCTCTGCTGCAGGAGTTGCTCCCTTCCTTCACCCCCCCCCCACACTGTTTTTGTATGATTTTTTTGCCAGGGTGAGAACACACATTTGTTACATAGATTGTCATTTTAAAGGCTCTTGCTTCTGTCTTTCATTCAGCAGGAAATTTCTGAAGGCATTGGCACCCAGACTGAAGATTTTTCTCTAGCTCTGCTCTAGCTGTCCGCAATCTTGGTGCATGGAAGGTGTCCTTAGGCTTTGTAAGCTGCGTGGCTGTAGGATATGACTCTGTAGTTAAGGCTACTGTAGTAGTGGTCATTCAAACACCTACTGTTGTGGTAGGTTTATTTGTATGATTGTACTTTCTTGATTCATGTTTCTGCTACTTTAAATTCATCATAAACTAGATTGCCATGAGTACTTGCATATCTTTCAGGTAGTCCTTCCATTTCAGGTAGTCCTTCCAAATTCTGCACACATTACACTGTGAATTTGGGAGATTTGCTTTGCCAGCTGATGTACTGGAAATGCAGCTGTGACTGATGCATTCTGTCTTAAGATTTTTTTTTTGTTTGTGTGCCGAGTACATGCCACTGAACTTATTCAGATTTTTAAAAATGAAAAATATGACTTGGTATGAATGGTAATTTTATGCTTAAAGAATGTTACAGTATAAAAATGATCGTGCTAAACTGATGGATAAAAAACTTAATGAAAAGTCATCAGAGGATAGGTACTGCTTGTGGAAATACTTTAAGTATTATGTATGTTTGTTCTTTTTACTGATATTTTGTGTAGCACTGCATGCATTTTTGTGTGATGTTTCATCTACTTTGAAAGGTTGCTTAATAATCCTCAGTCCCAGGCTCCTGTCATTTCAGGTTACTACTTCACTATGAAAATTTGAGCATTTAGCATCACTAAATGCTTATTTTTTTCCATTTATTTTAAACTTATCTGTGTATATTTTTAATGTTGAATCATGACCCAGTATGAACTGTGCACACAAACATATCAGTACTACAAAGATTGAAAAAAAAAAATGAAGCCACTGAACTGAAGCCACTGATGCACTACACGCACAAACAGTAATGTCATATTCACTGACAGTTCATTACAAGTACAAATTAAATACGCATTGTAGCCTTTCCATATATATAAAGGTTTGTCCACCACATCACATAACTTTTTAATCCACATCTGAAGTTTGTACATCTCAGAGATAAGTATGGCTGCCTTCTTTACCTCAACCAACCACTACAAACACTCGAAAATTACTTCTAATTCTTCAGTGCTTTTGAGCTAAGCCATGAGCAGTGTGCATGTTTTGCCTGGCAAGTTGATGCACCTAGCAAGCATCCTGCAACACCATTGTCAAGCTATATTGTGCAAACAATGTAGTTAGCCATTAGTAAGTTCAGCCTTCTAGTCTGACTAAAAGTCTTAAGTAATGATCATGCTGAAAGTATTATTACCACTCTTAAATCTCATAATGAGTTTAGAAACTAAATTCAAGTTGCTTACAGACCTTATTTTTAACTTTACAAATTGCAGTTGAACTGTCCATTGTGGGGCATCACTATGGTATAGGGATTAATGCTCCTTTCTCACATTATTTGGTTCACCAGTTTGATTCACCAGTTTGATTCTTAGCTTGAGGGGGGGCTTTTCTGTGGAGTCTGTGTGCTGTCCCTGTGTCCATGTGAGTTTTGTCTAGGTGCTTCAGTTTCCTCCTACATCAGAAAAACATGCCTTCTGGGGGGGTTTGGGGCCTGAATGGCTAGCTGGTAGCAGCATTTTTTTAGAGCTCCACAAAACTAGTTCAGATAACAGGAAAATAATTTGATTGAACAAAAATATCCAAATATTGATAAACTTATGAACTAATAGTGTACTCGTTTTGAAAGCTTTTTGTCAATATTTTCCTGTCAAATTAATCTGGAGACTACTATAGCCACTTGGAAATGAGTAACTCAAAGAACTCACACTCTGAAACAGCCTTGAAGAAGGAAATCCAATTGATGTCCTCTGTACTGCAGGAGCCGTCATTGAAAAAGGATCATTTTAAGGACAACCTTGAAAATCTAAAAGAGAACTGCCAAAAACAGATGTCTTTAAAGAATTGTTACAGCAGCAACAAACAAAAATAATGGACATTGAAACATCTATCTCCGATATAGATGGAAGGTTGAAGGAAGAAGAGAAACAAAGTGAATTTCTCTTACAGCAAAATAACTGGTTAATCAACAAAATATATGATTTAGAAAACAGAGAAAGGCGCACAAATATTAGAATATTTGGTCTTCCGGAGAAAGCTGAGGGTGAGGACATTGTTTTATTTTTAAATTCTTGGTTGCCGGAATTCTTAGACCTAAAAGGACTGTCAAATGGCATAGAAAGGGCTCATTGAGCCATAGGAAAACCTGTATCATCATCTCCTAATACTTCTCCTAGATCCATTGTAATAGTTTTTATCATACCTTGATAAAGAACTTACTAAAGTCAGCGTAGGGGAAAAGTCCTTTAAAGTATAAACAACACCAAATAAGATTTGATAATGACTATTCAACTAGAGTTCTAGGTTTAAGGAAGAAAGCATGGCCATTTGTAAAATTCCTGAAACAAAACAAAATCAAAGCTCAACTTGCGTACCCTGCAAAAATCAAGATTCTTTACTCAAATGAAATGAGAACCTTCAACAACATAGATGAGGCATCTTCTTTTATCAAGAACAATAATATAATTACAATTCCACTGAAAAGATCTCAAGAAAAAAATTCCTGGACTGATATAAAGAAGAAGAAACAAAGAACTGAAATAAAAAATGCAACAAGTTTAAATACTAAAAAAAAGAACTGAAATAAAAAATGCAACAAGTTTAAATACTCTCAAAGATTCTACTAAAAAGTCAAATATATACTAAAGGAAATTGAAACCAAAACGTATGTACATTTACTTTTTTAGTTGTCTCAATATGCATAATGTTTATAATTCTTTTGTTTTCTTTTTAATACAGTGATGCTTCAACTCTACTTACTACAGGATGAGGCTGCTTGTGTCAAGTGGTTAGCACAATGACATATCCAATTTAAATGTGTAATATTGTAGGAATAGTAGTAGTATTGTAGGAATTGTTTCTTTCAAAAAGCTCATTTTAATTACTTAATAGAGTGTCTTGATGGAATAAAACTGAGAACGGGATGTGGGGAGAGGAAGGAGAAGAGCAGTGAATGATCTGGGTGTCTCCGTTAAGAAATACTGACATGCAGCTTATATAGATGGTTTGTGACCATAGAGTTTTATGTGGCTACAAGATATTAAGCAATAAGCAGTAGATAGCGGTAAAAAAATATAAACATAGTCGATATATAACTGATCGGTGTTGAACACTTCATTGTTACAGTTTAAAAGCATCATCTCTCTTTTTTTTTTCTTTACATGAACTGTCTGACGAGGAGATGAATAAATAACGGCTGTTTACAAGAAGCCACAAGCTCATTTCACAGTCAAACACACTTGCGAACACATGAATAGCGTCCTTGTAATCATTCAACACCACAGTAACACTAATAGCTTGCACTCACGCTCTACAAGGATACGATGATGTAAAAGAGAGAGAAAGAGGACAGAATACAGTATAGTCTTACTAGGGAGAGAGTGAGAAAAAGGAAAAGAAAACAGTATGAACACATTCAGCTTTATCGGACTACAACAACTATAAAATTAAATGTGAAAAAACCCACTATACTAGTACACAATCTAAATCACTAGATTAGAAATATAAATAAGAGCAATTACTTTTACAGAGTGGTGAGTGGCAGGGATTCAGTGTATAAACTGTTAGTCAAGATATCAAGAGTTTTCATGTCAGTACAGCTGTACACTTCCTGTTAGTCTTAAAGTGACAAGCACCCTCTAATATAGTTCTGATAACATGCTGATTATTAATGTTCAAAACATGCAGGAAATGGTCAGGAAAATGTATCGAATTTCATGTACAGAACTTATTTTATCTTCCAAAGGCTTCTGATTTCAAAGCTATATTTACACCTTCTTGACTGTAGCTGTTGTACTGCTTATAAAAAACTCTGTGACAGATTTTAACATAGTTTTAATTAAAAATATTTACATGCCTGTGTGTGCGTGTATGTATGTGTGTGCATGTGTGTGCATGTATGTGCGTGTGTGTGTGTTTGTGGGTGTATGTGTGTCTCTGTTAAAAAAAAAAAAAAATAGTACAGGACAGATGATTGACCATTAACAGATTTTTTTTAGTGTATGAGGTATTTGCTAATTCCAAAATAAATATTTCTGTAAGATGCCACCCTTCTAGCATGTGCTTGCATGAAATAGTTGGCTGACTAGCACAATGTGTAATTAGATGTTAAAGACCAAACACATTTCAGTTCTAATTGTTGTTTACTGGACAGGGATATCCTGTAATGTAATAGGCAGCAGTGTGTCATACATTCCAGTTAATGCCTGCTAGCCAGTTTCTTTCTGTAATTCATATACATTTTTTGGCACAAGTATTTAAAATATATACATCAAAGTTCTATAGTGTGTATTGGGCTGTTCTACCACTTTATCTCATTATGACTTTTAGTACACCTAGCATAGCACATTAAAAGGATATATGGTTAATCAGTTGAGTGGATTTAAACATCAAATTCCAGCAATTTTAAAATACTGATGGACAGTTAATCTGTAAAATGCAGTGACATGATATTTTACAACTGACAACAGATACAATTTTAATTGTCCACAGCACTGACATAGAAAAGTAGGCTACATTATGTACAGTTAGTGACAGGCATAACAGCAGTCTGCTGCCAATCATAAACATGCTGAAAATCTCTCTTAGATTGATGTTTAACTCTTTAATAGATTGTATTTCAAAAGGAGAATTGACTTGTATATTGTAAATCTCTTGGATAGACTCAGAATACTTAGTTGGAATAAATATGAAGTACTTTATAATAAAAGTAATGATAAGACAAGGCTAAACAATAGGAAGAAATAAGTCTACACAGTTCAGGAAAACACTGTATAATAACTCTATAAGAATTAGAGAAACATAGTCAAGTGATTTATTCTACAAATCTCAAACATGGAAATATGAGTCTGTATGTGTCAATCTACAAATATGTATATAAGCACAGAAATGAGCACAAAATTGTGACAATACACAAATATGTTTATCTACATGGCTAGATTTGACAATGTGTATATGTGCAAATACAGACATATGATTTTTAACTGATTCTAGTTATGATTATATATTTTATTTGGAAACTTAATTTACTTTTTGTCATGCATAGAAACTCATTTACTGCACCATAGCTAAGCTGCACAACAAAGGAAATACTACAATGTGCTTCAGTGGGCATTCTGAGTATGATATTTTTTAATCAGTAAGCTTATCCTAAATAAAAATATAGTTGGTTTAATAGTTTTTTGTTGACAGAAAGTTAAAACTGTTACATTTGAGTGAATAAACGAGTTGGGTCTTGTATAAAAAGTTTATAAAATGTTTCTTTAACCTATAGTAAAATCTATTTATTAAACTTATGGATTATATGAAAAGACAAAAGAATATTAAAAATTGTAAGACTCTAATATGCATTATAAACTAGGGTTTGAATTATATAACCAAATAGTCAAAGAATCATTGGATATAATAAGTAATTTATGAGTATTAAATTATCTTGAACAATAACTAGTTTTATTTAAATCTTAATATATTTATGTAAAATAGATATCATTACAATCAATATGTATTTGGAAAAGATTTTGTCTATCATCTACTATTAGATGATTAACTTGAACATTTGATGCATATATTACTGTGTTAATAGTTCTGTCATGTACATACATAGAAAATCTATAATCACATCAGATTCAGAAATTATTCAATAGTTGATATCAGTCAGTCACTATGAATGATTCAATGAAAATAGTATATAATAAAATACATATTTGTGTCTGCAAATTGTTCCTGTACATAAGGGAGAGAGAGAAGGGGAAAAGAAGATGACATTAGAGTAATTGGATGTCAGGTTTAACTTATTTGAGATGAATATACTTAGCCATATGATTGATATGTTATGAAATGTTCATAATAAGGAATTTATTTATATATATATGTATATAGCCTACAATTACTTATGTGTTTCACTGTGTATATAATATGTAGAACCATAAATATTATTCAACATATACTAGTTTATAATTTCAAAAGTCTCTAAGAATACAAGAATGGAGCATGAGGAAATGTGTCTACCAAACATGAGGGTTAATCTGGTATATATTTTGTTTGTCTATCAGATTAGGAATGTATATCATTCCATGTGTGATGGGGAAGGTTGAAAGAAAAGATTATATTAATCAAAATAATTTTATTTAAATCATTTTACACTTTTTTATTATGGTCTGAAATGAACATTAGTATAAAAGTATTACAAAAGAGATTCAGTGTATTTATGATGCATGAAATGAGGAGAATTTTGTTCCAAATACAATGCTATAAAATGTACTTGAATATTAATATAAATATTAGCAAGCATGAAACTCAACAACAAACATGGACTTAACTACCCTCACTGAACATAAATGGTTTAAATAATCCAAAGAAAAGCTCAAACCTACTAAAATATTTAAAATTAAACAGAGTGCAAGTAATATTTCTTCAAGAGACTCACTTTAAAGATGATGAAAAGCATTTATGGAATCCAAATGAGTATACAACAATAGCTCAATCATCATATAAAACCAAAACTAGAGGAGTTAAGATACTATGGAGAAAAAACATCATTAATCCCCAAATTCTTTATAGCTATGAAGATAAAGAGGGGCTTATAACACTTGTTATAATAAAATTCAATAATAGAATCTGGACATTAGTAAATCTTTATTGGTTCCCAGGAATAGGAAAAAGTATGACAAAGAAATGTCTAAACGTTATTAGTAAAACCTATAAAGGTAGCTTGATATTAGGTGGTGACTTTAATTGCATTCTTGATAATTCAGAGACCACCAACAAAAAAAAAATTACGTACAGCTCCTGTAGCAAAAGCTACTCAAAAATGGATTGAAAATCACAATTTAATACATACATTCAAATTTAGAGAAAGTAACTCACTGTTATTTTCACACCAAGATCACAGATTTACAACCCAAACAAGAATATAATTTTTTTTGCCGCACAAGACCTTGATGCAAAGATAAATAGTTTTACAATCATACCATGTTCATTATCAAATCATTGAGCAATCCTTATTAATATTCAAACACATTTTAAAAAATGAATACAAATGACAAGAATTCCAGCATATATTATGAAACTAAAATAATTTAAACCTTGGCTGCTCCCAGTTGAAATTCTTTACAGACACTACTCTCACTAATGAAATCAGCATAGTTATGGTATGGGATGCTCTAAAAGCCTATATTTATGGTAAAATTATCACATGGTACAAAAATAAACTAAGAATGGGAACCAGAATTACTCAACATACAAAACCAAATGATAAATATAAATAATAATAATTTAACAAATGTGCTGACTAATAAGAAAATTAATGATCTGCATGAAAAGTTTAATGAAATTCTAACACATAAAACTAATCTAGCACTAGAAAGATTAAAATTAAACTCATATGCTGTTTCTCATAAGCATATGCATAACTTGGCGATAAGAGTTAAAGTACAATCTAAAAGAAATAACATTGCTACTATTATACATGAAGGAAGGAAGAACAAGAATGTGTCAGATATAAGTGGTATATTAGATGCTTTTAAATACCATTTTACAGAACATTATAAGATGGAAGGAACTCAAACAAAAAACTTTAATTTAGATTTGAAACCCAAATTGATTAAAACAATCCCAGAAAATTTAAAATTAGAACTTCAAATGCAAATTACTCTTAAAGAAATTGCAGAGAAAATCAAAGAAAGCAAAAATAATAAATCTCCAGGAATGGATGGTATTATAGCTGAAATATACAAAATATTTCCATCAACTATAATCTCAGTCTTCCAAAAAACCTTAATAGAAATACAAACACACCACCATTCCACCATCTTGGAGATACTCATTAATTACTCCTATAATAAAAGAAAATAAAGATGCATCAAAATGCAGCTCCTATAGACCAATTTCATTACTAAACAATGATTATAAAATCTTTATGGCTGTTCTAGTCAATAGAATCAAAAAATCTATGATAAAAATTATAAATGAAGATCAAACAGGGTTTATACATAATAGGTGCACCTATGATAATATACAAAGAATACTATTATTGACTATTTAAATAGAGAAAAACAAGAAGCCTTAATAGTTGCATTGGATATAGAGAAAGCTTTTGACTCTTTCTTGTTTAGAATATTAGAGCATTATGAGTTTCCTAGCTCCTTTATTTCATTAATAAAGAACATATATAAAAACAATTTAGCATATGTAAAATTGGACCTTTCACCTCTGAATCAATAATATTGACAAAAGGCACAAAACAAGGTTGTCCCATGTCCCCCATATTATTTGCATTAGCCATTGAAATATTTGCCATCTCAATACGAAACAATCCCAAAATAGAGAGTATAAATTTATATAATCAATATAATTCAAAAATAATGTTATTTGCAGATGATATACTTCTTACCACATCTACTTCTAAAAATTCATTAAAAGAATTAGATATACAAGTTCATAAATTTTATTTGATTTCAGGATTACATTTTAACAAAACGAAATCACATTTTATGATATTGAATAAAAAAAATTATTTTCAAATAAATGATCATATAATTGGTAAACAATCTCTCACTTTAAACTAACTAGGTATAACATTAAATACAACATTAGAAACAATTTAAAATATAAATTACAGGGAAATCATAGACACAATAAAGTCAAATATAATAAAATGGAACAAAATATATATAACATTTGAAGATAGATTGCAAGTAATAAAAATTATATTACTTCCAAAAAATCCTATATATAGCACAAGCTATTCCAGTAATACCAGATAAAATTTTTTTAAAAAGAAATAAATACATTATTATTAAGATTTCTTTGGATTCCTAACAAAAACAGAATAGCTTATACACATCACATTAGACCATGGAAATTTCCTGGATATTGAAACTTATATCAGAACCTCCATTTTTAAAATAATTATAAATTGGATAGATCCGTGCTATTCTTCTAACTGGAAATCTCTCCACACTGTTGTTTATTCAAATGAAAATACCATTTTAAAGAATTTAATGGTAGACAATCATATTAATAAACCATGGCATAT
Organism: Protopterus annectens; assembly: GCF_019279795.1. NCBI lineage: Eukaryota > Metazoa > Chordata > Ceratodontiformes > Protopteridae > Protopterus > Protopterus annectens. The sequence goes on from NC_056725.1 coordinate 1,986,098,145, forward strand.
CTTATGCGCTAGCCTTCAATATAACCTATAACCTAACAAAACCTACTAATCTAAAATACTTAAATGATATGTATAATTCGTTTAGAAGATTTGTAACTTCTAATACAGATAGTTAGTTATGGCTAGAACTTTTATATCCTTTCACTGTAACAAGAAATTTTCCAAACAAAATGCATAGGACAATTTTCATTACTTGGGGAAAGAAACGATTAATTTGCTGGCAACAATGCATTAATGAACATAAGGTTTTGGATATTGAACTTATAATAAAAACTTATAATCTCTCTACATCAGACTGGATTTTATTACAAAGTATATTACAATACTCACAAGATCTATGCAGAATAATTAACAATTCTTCTTTTAGAGAGAAACCTACAATTATAACTCATTTATATGAAATAGTAAACAATAATCAAAACTGGGAAAATTTGACATCAAATTATATAAAATGTTAATAAATTATAAAGTTAAAATTAATCAAAAATTTTGGAATCATATAACAAAATGTCATTCAATACATTTATCCCTGGAAAACAAAACCAAAATACTAAATTCTGTTAAATTGGCATCCAACATACAATTTTGGAGAATTTACACATGGAAATTTTTGCATAGATCTTTTTTCACTCCAAATAGATTAAAAAATGCAATACTTCTAATAATGTTACATGTTGGAGATGCTTGCAGAGTTGTAAAGCAGATTGGATACATGTATTTCATGACTGTATTAAAGTTAAAACATTTTGGGAAGATGTCAGCAATTTCATACAAGCCATATTCTCAGATACATTTGTAGTAAGCAAATCTCTAATTTTGTTGAATGTTAATGAGAATTTAGAATTAAATAATAGCAATCTCTACCTACTATAGAACATTCTAGCAAATGCTAGAAAATGTATTACCAGGAAATGGAAATCAAATCTGGAACCATAATTTAAAGAATTTCTGCTAATATTGAAGGAAACTGCATTACTGGAAACCAGAGTAAAAGAACTAAGAATAGCACCAAGACGATGGAACAAGAATCCATGGGAAAAAATACCATCACTTATTGAAACACTAAACTAGAATTTAAACTCTTAATGAGAGTGAAAGAAAAAGGAACAAATGATCTCTCATTAATATGATGTTACTCTGACTAGACTGATCAATATAATAATTTAATTTCAGGCCAACTGTAAATATTGCATATAGTTAATTATACTGTTTTACTTATCAGAAAATGTATTACGATTATTATACAATGGAATTATTTGAAAAATTAATAAAAAACATTTGGAGTAAAAAAAAGAAAAACATGTCTTCAATGTGTGGCACAGACTGATGAAACTGTAACAGTGACTCATGACCTGTGTTTATCTAGAGGCTTGAGCTATGGAGGGGCCTGGCTGGGAGGATGGGAATGAGTTGCTAACTTTTGTTTACCATCGGGGGGGGGTGGTGGCAAGTCTATCTCAGCTTGGGTGACACATAGCTAGAGTGCTGGGTGTTGCATCTGTGGGTATGAGCCTGCAGTGCATACACTGCTTTGTGGTATTTACAGTTTGTAAGCAGGCAGCATTTATATGTGAAGCTGTACGGGGGAATGAGACATTTTGGAGACCATTACACTAAAGTGGGTAGTCTGCTCTGCTGAACTTCCATTCCTTGCTAGCAGACTATCACCAGAGTGCGGGGTGGGGAGATTAGTGGGGTGATTGGGAACAAATGGGTTGTATGATGCTTACCTAGTCTGGGAATACTGAACCCTGTGCCTGATTGAAAGAATGCGTCAACGGGTAGAAGGTAGAGGAGCCATTACACAGGTCCGGCAGAGATAGATCAGGTAGAGGTTCATACCATAAATGAAATTGTAATACTCCAAATTTCCCATAATGTGTGTGTGTGTTGGTATCCCATGATGACCTGACAACCCATCCAAGGCCATGGATTTAATGCATCCCTGAATCCTGCTGTCTTGTATTCTTAAATTGGATTTAAGAGGGTAATTTAAAAAGGTAGTCAAAACGTCAGTGAGTATCCACTGCCATAAGGTATTGTGAAGATTCTTTTATGTTGCTTAAAATGCTATTATGGATAAAAATTGGGTGGTTGTCAGCATTAAGTGAAAAAAGAAATATTTTTTTTAACTGTGGATGAAAACTTGACAAAGTGGAGCATTGCACGGTTTTCTTCAGTTAAAGTGACCATGTGTTTACAGTTGGCTTTATCCAGTGATTCTTTTAGAAGGTTTAATTATTAAATTGTACTTTTTCTTGCCTTTTATAGATTGAATGCCTGGTTGCAGCAGATATTATGCAAAAGTACAGGAAACTACAGTTTGAAAAAGGTACATGTAATTTATGGATTATTATGAAAATATTTTTTTTGATGTTTTTATGAACACTGGTATGATGGAGCATAGTTCTTTTAAGACTGTGTTAGCTGAATGATGTGGAATGGGTGTGGGTGTGGGAATTCCATGTCAGTATTATATCCCAAGTCAAAATTGCATCACTATCCACAGAGTGATCTTTGCATGTCCCCCTCCCCCTCCACCAGCATTGCACTGTTGTTGATAGTAGAAGAATTGCATAATAAGGCATGATGTGATGCTACTGGATTATTTAAAGGACTAATGGACCTGGGGCATAGAGAATCCTTTCGGTAAATTTTTACCAAGGGTGACATTTCAGATCTATTAGATTTTAGCTGACTACACACACACACACACACACACACACACACACACACACACACACACACACACACACACACACACACACACACACACACACACACACACACACACACACACACACACACACATACTGTTGCTGCCGCACAGTGAATCTAGGTGAATTTACTGTGTGCGAAGTGGGTACATCTCCTATAATCCATACTTGGAAGTAACCTGGTACAATTACAAGATTACAAGATCATATAATTTATTATTACTCTGAGTGTCCAGGTGCAGTGGTGGAACACTTTGATATTTTTTTCTGGCTTCCTGTCAATTTATTTATTTATTTATTTATTTTTATTTAATTCTTGGATCCTTATGCTGGTAGAGCCATGCTTCCTTTGACAAATGCACAGTGTCTCATTGAAAATGCTGGGAAGAATGCATATCCTGTTGGCCCACAGTGGTTCTCTCCTATTTAATATCTCATCCTAGTATGAATGTATGTTGATATCTGAGAAGCAAAGGTTCTCCAAATACACCTACAGCTGCTAAATCACAATCCAAGATCATACCACCCACTGCCCTTATTGCCTGGGTATACAGCGCAAAGTAGCAGTGTGTTGCTGTTGCCAACACTTTATCACAATGACCTTCAGTTGTTAGAGAGACAAGATTGAGGTGTTCATCATTGTTTGACGTCTGGCCCATACAGAATCCAGTTGAAAAGAACTGCAGGATGATTTTGAGACTACTGCTAGGGCTAAGCACATCTACTAGCTGGGCACTGCCCTTCAGAGCGGTCATCTTACAGGGTGTCTTTCCCATATATTAGGTAACATGGAAAGGTGCATCCTTGCCATGTGCTGTTGTAAGAGATAGGCACAGAGTTTATCTGCTAATTCTGCTTATTCACCTAGGCTTGTGTATTGCTGTCCGGCATGTGGCAGACAGGCATTTAATTTCCCAGAATACATTTTCACTCTGAACTTAGGCTTGTGAGTTTCACTTTCTTCATTCATTCTTTAAACTACTTTAAATTCTGTTTTCTGTGGACTTAGGCTCTTTACATGATGTTTTGTAGTCCACATCTTGCTGCAGTAGGGTTGCCAACCATCCAGGATTCACCTGGATAGTCCAGGAATTGACTTTCCATCCAGTGTCCAGGTTAGGGGGAGATTATTCCAGGAATTATGGTCCTGTATTGCCATAATGAATGTATTGTACTGGTGATGGTTGGTAAATAACATCTATTTATAATCTTTGAAGGGTATAGGTTGGCAGTTCATAGTTCCCAATCTTCCATCTCCAAAATGAGGTATGCGACCTCTCATGATGTGGACCAGATTGGTAGAATGAATGTGTAACACTTACCAACAGCTTCTGGACAACTTCAGCTATGATTTTGGACAACTTCAGCTATGAAGCTCACACACAGAGAAAAGGCATTATGTTATGCTTATAAATGTTTTTTTATTAATTAATATGATTCATTATTGTTTATCAGGGAACTCGGTTTAAAAAAGTCCCAACACTGAATGTGTGAGCCTTTCAATGTTGAACTGAGAGAAGTATGAACTTTTTAAGACTCAAAATGAGGAAAAGTCCTTCGTAATAAGGTACACTTGTTATGAGTTCAGTCACCAGTACGAACAGTGTAGAGGTAAGGCACAGCCATACAGTCTCTCTCAAACACAGAACCACAAAGAAAATGTTTGACATTATGCCATCAGAGAGCCCAGTTATGAAAGGACATCACTAGTTTCTTTCCGCAACTAAGTGATCACTGGACTAATGTTTTTGGTAGGCATAGCCAGGAGCTGCTAGACAAGTGTGAGCTACTGAGTACTGGTTAACTGGATCCAGGTGTAACAAAAATGATGGTCTCTCCATGCATTATATTTATGTTGACATCTATAAAGTGAAACATTAACGAGGCAACTTCAAGTAACTGAATCCTATAAATTAAATGTTACACTTGTTTACATTCCATGATCAAGCCTACAGTATAAAAAGTGCTTGTCATATTTTAAAATATTAGAGAAAAAAATTGTATTGTAAATTTTAAGAGGGGGTAGTTGTTAGTTACTGAAACTCTTGATCCACAGTTTGTAAATGAATGAGTAAACCATTATGTTTGGGGGGACTTTAGAAGTTACTCCATCAGTGTTATAATGCATGCAATTTTGATCTTGAAATGAAATGTAATTCATGAATGGTCAGTGTACTAAAACACTGTGTTATATTTTACACTGATGTTTTACTTGGATAGTTTAACATCATCTTACTGGAAGTTGCAAAAAGAGATGTTTGACTAAAATGCTTAAAGTGCATTCAGTAACTTGAACCGCCTTGATGTGACTTGCATGTGTGGAACGGTTTGCTGCTTGCTTGGAATCGTGAAACACCCTATAACTATGCACATATAAGAGATGCTATTCTAGTGTCCCTTTCTGGTATTTGCTTACTGCTCTTTACTTTCCCCCTTGTCTGTGAATTTTTTCTGAATACTGAGATTTGTTGTTTACTGCTCAAGTTGAAAGTTTGTGTGTGTGCATGTATGTGTGACATGGCTTAAAAAGACTTTCTTCCCTTAAATTGCTTTATCTTAGCCAGTTTTCCTGTTTTATTACAGGACCAGTACATATGCCTACATAGCCCATAAGGTGGTAAATGTTTGTTTGTCTACTCATTGATGGACGCTAGTACCCATTAATTATGGCATTGCGTTCGAAATTTAGTGAACACTTTAGTAATAGTAACAAATCCGAATCTGATTTGGATAATTCTGATTCACATAAAATGGGCACGCCTAAGAGAAAGAAGATAAGGCTGTGTATTTTCAAGCAAGAGTGGATCACCGAGGATTTTTCATGGTTATCGAAAATTGATGATCACACAGCAAACTGCACACTGTCAACAGTCCTTTGCTGTCCAATACGAGGAGAAGGCCATTACGACACATGCTGAGTCACCCAAGCACAAGAATGCAGTAATGACACAAAAGCAGTCTCATGTGATTTCTGCATTTTTTGTTTGACAAAATATGCAGGAAGAAGACAGTGTTATTGCTCAGAACTAACCACTGCATATCATGGTGTTATGCATCACCACACTACAATAGTCAGGACTGTGGCAAGAAGCTTCTCGCAGAGCTATTCCCTGATTCAACCATAGCTTTTAAAATTTCACGTGGCCATACAAAAGCAAAAAGTTATGTTGAAAACATACTAGGTTCGAAAGTGCAGGAATTTTGCATCAGTGCTGTTAAATGTGCTCATTATTTTGGAATTGGATCAGATGGTACTAACAAAGGCAATAAGAAATTTCCATTGACCGTTCGCTACTTCTCAAGAACTGAAGATGTGAAGAAGGGACTCCTGGATTTTTATCAAAATAATGATGAAACCAGTACAGCAATTGCCAGTAGAATTAAAGATAGCATTGCAGCTAATAGCCAGTGTTTAGATTCGGTCGCCTCATACAGTGCAGACAAGGCATCTGTAAACTTCAAAAAACTTGTCAGTATTTCAGAAGTTGCATGTTGTGAAGAAAAATTTGATTCATTCAAATTGCAAATGCCATATCCTAAACAACCATGTGAAGTTTGAATTAAAGGCATTCAGTTTTGATGTCTAATAATTTGTTATCCAAACTTGCAATTCATTTTCAGTGTTGGCCAAAAAAATCTGATTAACTTACGGAATTCTTTGATTTTTTTTGCAAATGGAATACTGTGAACTGCTACGGCATGTGCCCATGCGTTGGTTAAGCCTGCTGTTGACAGATTGCTGTATTGGCCTGCACTGAAGTCCTACTTCACATCTCAAGGTCAAGACGAAGTTGCAGCATTGCTATGGGATGGATTTTCTTCCGACAGTGATAGAATGAACACTGAGGTTGAATATTATCTAATTCACATAATTCACAATGTATGACTGTTTTTGATGATGCTGTCCTACACTTTGAGTCGAATGGAACTACAGCTGCTGAATTGCATGCCATTATGGAAAGTGTGAAGTGCAAGCTGCAACAACGTCATAGTTACAAATTCTATAGATGTTCTTCATGTTTCACTGTTGCAGTCATCACACTTGGGTTATCTTCCTTCAGGTTGCCCTCAGTCGGCCTGAATACCAGAGACTTAGTATTTCTGCATCGGTTGCTGTCGCTCCAGGACTGACATCAATGTCAGGGGTATAAAAACAGGGAGCTGACGCCATTGCATAAGTCTTTCTTGCCGAGGAGCCTGAAGCAGAAGCAGTTCGCATGAGTGCCGGTTGGCCGCTACCTGAGTTTTCGTTTCCAAATTGAATCCTCCTGAAGTCTTCTAAAGCTAAGTACCCCGTTGGGGATCCTTTTTTCTTGCTCTAACCGATGTCAGAAAAAGTTAACAATTGTCTCGCCTGTGGAAAGCAAATACCACACCGAGATTTCCATTCTTACTGTGTCACCTATTTAGGCCCAGACCACGACGTTCCTCGATGTTGGTCTTGTGCTTTGCTCAACGCCCAAAATATTTGTCTGGCCTTTTTGTCGCTAAATACTTTTGCTTTCGATCTCCATATTCCAAAATGGTAAGCCATCCGACTACCATTCTTCTGAATAAACATAAGGATAAAGACAGAGACCGCACAGGTCCAAAACTGCCGACTACGCTTTTGTTAAGCTAGTCACCAGCTTGCTGATACTCATTGAGGTGCTTTTGCAGCCCTGATGCCTGCTTCGATGGATTCACAGGCTGCTACCGAGACCCGTTTAGAGTCCAGTATGCTGCAAGACTCTTCTTTGACTACGGAACCTGCGGATGTCTCTACCTTGAATAGGTCCGGAACTGCTGAGCAGGCACAGGCTTCTGAGGAAGTTCTTCGCATTACCGATACTCGACACAAATCAACGACAACTTTCGCGTCTTCAGTTTTGTCTAAAACTACTGAGTTTCTAAGGCCCTGAGTACGAGCTACACCTAAAAAAACGATGACTCAATCTCAAGCACCTGCTTTCTTGCCACAATCTCAAATGCTTAAAATGGCAGAAGACCTTATCATGCTGATTAGGGGAAGCCAGCTTTCCCCTGCTAAGAGAAGAAGGGACTTGTCCCCAGCTGCTTTAACTGACCAAGAGTCCGATGAGTCTGACATTTCTGAATATGAAGACATGCTTTTATCTGCTTATGAGGGTTCAGATGCAGAGTAATCCATTCCTCTGCTTCCCCTCCAGAGGATGTTCCTTTTGGTGAAACCCTTCATACGTTGAGAGCATTTCCACTGGGAATGTCAGGATTATCCTCAGTCCAAAAAGCGACTCAGAGAATTTTTAGATTTGCCACAACATAGACCCTTAGCTATCGCTCCTGTTGTGGATGGTGTCTTTATGGAATCCAGTCTGACTCCTGATACTTTACCCCCTTCTCCAAGGAAACCAGACTGGTACTACAGAGTTCCTGACACTCTCATATTTATTTTCAAAAATCCTACTGCTGACCCAGAGGTCATTTCCCAAGGGCCTAAATGTATAAAGGCAACTACAGCTAAGAATCCCACCCCTTCGGACAGGAATTCCCGAGCTTTAGACAGATGAGGTAAAAAGGTATACACCTCTGCAACTCTAGGGGCAGCAGTCACTGGTTCTGTACTGAGAAGGCATGCTTGGCTTAAGGAACAGACCTTGCCAGACCATGTCAAATCAAAATTACTAGACGCCCCTTTGAATAAAGAAAGTTTGTTTGGCACCAAAGCAGAAGAGGTTCTAAAAAGATGGAAGAAAAAGCTATGTCTATGCAGACAGTCAAAGATTTTTTGCAGGTGCAGCCTCCAAGATTCAGTAGGCATTGCCCCTCGAAACATTGGCCCTTTCCAGCCCCCTCAAGGCCATCTCAAACTAGACCCAGGAGAACCCCCAGATTACAGTCTCAGGGTATGCAGAGATCTAAGTAATGGAGTACCTCCACTTCTAAAACAGGGAGTGCTAAGCCACCCCTTTACGGAAAGAATTCGCAATGACTTGTCAACCCCACTCCTTACCTCTGCCAAATTGCTCATGCCCCTAGGAGGAAAACTTGCCCACCATGCAAAAAACTGGACCTCCATCACCAAAGACCGATGGGTCCTCAACATTGTATCCCAGGGGTACAGATTTTACTTCCCCACACTGCCAACCCTGAAAGGGTTCCCAGACCTTCCTCCAAACCAGTGGGCAGAGGCACAAAACCAAGTTCAAGCCCTGCTCTCCATAAGGGCAATTCAACCTGTTGTGTAGAACAGCTAGGTCAAGGGTTTTATTGCAGACTTTTCCTGGTACCCAGAAAAGAGGGCACTTGGCACCCAATCCTAGATCTTTCCATTCTAAACACCTTCCTGGTGGTACCAAAATTCAAAATGCTTACCCTTCAGCAGCTTTTTCCTGTGCTGTCCAAAGAGGCCTGGCTAGTGACCCTAGACCAAAAAGAAGCCTATCTGCACATCCCTGTCAAGGAATCATGCAGGAAATATCTACATTTCAGGGCAGAATCTATGCATTATCAGTTCTCTGCACTTCCTTTTGGCTTATCCACTGCTCCCAGACTCTTCACAAAATGCCTGGCTCCAGCCATTGCCTATTGCAGGCAGAGAAGCATTCAAATATACCCTTACTTGGACGATTTCCTGATTCAGGCAGACAGGAAAAGCTGATGCAGCACCTGACATTTGTAAAGAACCTTCTAACCTCCCTGGGGTACACTATCAACGAAAATAAATCAAAACTAGTACCCAGTCAAAAGATTGTATTCCTGGGAGCAAGCTTGGACACAGCCTCCCAGATGGCATTTCTTACTCCAGAAAAACAAGCCTATCTAACAGGCTACTTCACTCAAATGACCACAAGAACCCAGCTATCTGCAAGGAAAATCCTGCAGGCTCTAGGGTTCATGGCCTCTTGCATTCTACTAATTCCATTCTACTAATTCCATATGTCAGACTGCATATGAGGAAACTTCAGTGTTACTTAAAAAGTCTTTGGTGCCAACATTCTCAGGACCTGGAAACCACCATACCTATCATACCTTGTCTAAGGACAGAGTTTCTTTGGTGGGCAGCAGCATGCAACAACAAGGGGCTTCCCTTTGCATAACCCCATGCCGCCCAGACCCTAACCACTGACGCATCATATTATGCCTGGAGGGCACATCTGGGAGACCAGTGCATTCAGGGCTACTGGAGCCCAAGTCAAATTCATCTGCACATCAACCAAAAAGAGATGCTAGCTGTTCAGCATGCTCTGACTGCTTTCAGATCCCTTCTCTCACCTGGATCCTTGCTAATAAAAACAGACACCACAGTTTTGTGGTACATCAGCAAGCAGGGGGGAACCCACTCTCACTCGCTGTGCAGGCTAGCCATGACACTGGACATGGCATTGGATATGCAGATCCATCTGCAAGCTCAATTCCTGACAGGCAAACAAAACTCTCTGGCAGACGATTTAAAAGGAAATCTCCTAAATCCACATGAGTGGCAATTAAATCCCAGCACTTTCAGCCTGTTAACCCAGAAATAGGGGATACCAGAGGTAGATCTTTTTGCCTCCCCCAGATCAGCAAATTCTGCACCAGGACAGCACACAGCAGAGCATGGAAAGTGGATGCCCTCTCTTTCCAGTGGGTAAACCTCTGAATTTATACCTTTCCCCCTGTGCCACTTCTTTGGTACCCACTACTGCGCAGCCCGTCACCGGTGCCACTATGGCATCTACCTCAGATCCCAACCCTCCTCACTCAGCAGGAGGGACAGGTCCTACATCTGCAACTGCAACCCCTGAACCTTGCAGCCTGGCTTATTCCTTAAATTCTCCCCCAGTGACCAGCCTAAGCAAGCAGGTACTGGACATCATTCTGGAAGCCAGAAGACCCAGTACAAGGAAATCCTATGCTGATAAGTGGAAAAGGTATTGTTCCTGGATTCAGTCTAAAGGAGCAGACATTGCTCTGCACTCCTTACCTATAATCCTGGATTACCTAGCAGATCAGATCTACTCCACAGAGGCCTTTCCTTCTCTTCCATTAAGATCCATGCCTCTGCCATCTGGGCTCATTACAACACTGAGCCACCTCTCTTCTCTCACCCTCTCATCAAACAGTTCCTGAGAGGGAACAACAATTTAAGGCCACCAAGGAGAGGACCCACCCCAGCTTGGGACCTTAACTTTGTACTGGAAAAGCTCACGCTCCCCCCCTTTGAACCTGCAGCATCAGCAGAGTTAAAATTCCTCACTTGGAAAACAGCCTTGCTTCTGGTCATCACTTCAGCTAGAAGAGTGTCTGAGCTACAAGTGTTTATGGCTGTGGAACCCTTCATTATTTTTCATGCTGACAGGGTCTCCCTCAGAACTAACCCTACTTTTATGCCTAAAGTGGTGTCCAGTGTAGCTCTCAACCAATCTATCCATTTGCCTACCTTATTTCTCAGTCCTCAAAAAAAGGGGAAAGGATCCTGCACTCTTTGGATGTGCACAGACAGCTCCAATTCTACCTTGACAGGACTAAGCCCTTCAGAAAATCTGACCAGCTACTACTCAGCTTTGCACCTGGGGCAGAGGGCAAGGCCATATCTAAACTATTTCCAAATGGATAGCACACTGTATCCATTTCTGTTATAAACATCATGGGAAACCAACACCTGAGGGGGGTCAGAACACATTCCACCAGGGCAACCTCTACCTCTACAGCATTCCTCAGGGGAGTCCCTACCAGGGACATTCTGGAAGCTGCTACCTGGAGTTCTGTTTATACCTTTACCAAACATTACCACCTGCCTATCTTTTTCCGAATTCAGGGCAGGTTTTGCTACAGCAGTCCTGCAGGGCATACTAGCCAGCCCCATCTCTTCATGACTGCCTCCACCCATTCTTCAGCTTTGTGAATCAACCCAAGTGTGATGACTGCAACAGTGAAACACGAAGAACATAGTACAGTTGTGTACAGTGTATTCACTGTAGCAGTCCTGGCTTCCCACCCTACAGCTCCCATCTCTCTCTCTCTCTCTACTTCTCTAAGTGTATTACTCACCCTTACAGGGCTATTGGTATTTACTTTTTACTGGTGGTGTTTTTTCCGCCATACCTTAGCTCCCTATTTGGGGACTCCTAACATTCGGGGCAAGAAAACCTGATGTAATGGCATTGTCTGCCTGTTTTTATACCCCTAACATCCTGACGTCAGTCCTGGAGTGACAGCAACTGATGCAGAAATACTAAGTCTCTGGTATTCGGGCCGACTGAGGGCTTACATGCAGGCAGATATCCCACATGTGATGACCAACAGTGAATACACCCTAACATCTACATTTATGGTAAGTGTACACAACTGCATTTTCTTCAGCCTATCAGCTACTTCATTCTGATGCTGTGACTGCAGGAATGAAATGAAAATTCAAACAGGAAGCAACTCATTTTTTGATCACCGTGTGTTATGTTTGCAGAAATAGTGGCTCTTGCCACCCCTATAGTGCGTTTTTTAGGCAAGGTTCAAGTGACAAACTCACCACCATAACAGGTACAAGTGAGCAAAATCTGAGGGTAATACTACTCAATGCTAGAAGTCTAAACCTCAAAATGCACTCACTTGAGGCACTCCTTAAAATGGAGAAGATCGACATCTGTGCAGTGACAGAGACCTGGTTCAAGGCTGCAGAGAGCACCCCTGCATTACCAGGCTATAATTCTTACCACACCATTCGGCCACCTAACCTGGACTGAAACACTAAAGGTGGAGGCATGTCTATATTCATTAAGGATATCCACACCTCCAGGCTAGTTGCTCAGCATAATGCATCTGAGATTATCCAAGTGCAACTAACTCTGGGCAAGACCGCAATCCAAATTGTAGCTTGCTACAGATCCCCCACCATGCCCAGGATTCCCACTCCTCATTTCTTGATACACTGGAAAATATTAGGGTGCAACCGAACACCCTAATAATGGGCGATGGGCGATTTCAACTATCCCACCATTACTGGGAAAACTACTCGTGTACCAACTCTTTTGCTCAAAGTTTTCTGGAATTCATAAATTCCAACACCTTGGTTCAACTTATCCACACCCCCCACCAGGGGCAGCAATATCCTAGACCTGGTCATTACCAACATGGGCAACCGGTGTTCCACACCAGACGCCAATTCCTTGTTGGTCAGATCCAACCACAAGCTAATCACCCTAGACATCCACATCCTGCCCCCACCCCCATTAGGGAAACCACCGTAAAAAATTTCTCCAAAGCCAACTTCATGCTTCTTAAGACAGAAGTGGCAAACTTCACGACACCCATGCAGACGGACAATAGAGTTACGACTGCTGAATCCTACACAAATGCACTTTATAAGTACTTACACGAGTGAATGGGATCATGCAATCTCTAATAGAACCAAGATGCTATTCTCCAAAAGAAGGAAGCCAATCTGGTGGTCCCCTGCTGTAAACAAACTCTATAACAGAAGAAAGAAAACTGTTGCAAAAAAAGCATAAAATCTCATGATTGGAGGGACTCCCTGGTCAGCCTCAGTAAAAAAACTGAGATCCTTCATAAAATCCTCCAAAGCTAGTTATGAAAACAAAATCGCCACTAATTCTAAAGACAACCACAAACCATTCTATAGCTATGTCAAGAATATCAATGGCAGCACTCAGATCTGCTCTGAGTTACAGCACAATGGCACTAAATATACAGAACCAGCTGATATTGCCAATATCCTGGCAGATAGGTTCAGTGCTAAATTTACCCCCCTCTCACCCCCTAAAGGGCCTATCTCTATACCGGAAGAATACAAAGTTCCAGTAATCATTGCTACACAGGTAAAAATCACACTCTCCAAAGCCAAGAACACAGCATCCATGGGACCTGACAACATCCCAGGCTGCATCCATGGGACCTGACAACATCCCAGGCTGCGTTCTACATGAACTACAGAACGAACTGGCACCCCACCTAAGTACCATATTCAGTCATAGCCTCACCTCAGGCTTTGCGCCCACTGAATGGCACACAGCGTCGGTTATCCCACTCCACAAAGGGGGAGCCACCATGGACCCCGGCAACTACCTCCCCGTTAGCCTAACGAGCCTGTTCTGCAAGGCTATGGAACATATCATCATGGAACTTATAAAAAATGACATTGGTAATCTCCAAACTCCGGACCCCACCCAGTTCGGGTTTGTAAAAGGCAGATCGTGTCTCCTAAACCTGATAGACTTCTTTGAAGTGGTCACCAAAGCTGTAGATGAGGGTAAGGTGGTTCACACAGCCTATCTAGATCTCGCCAAGGCTTTTGAAACCATCCCTCACTGTGGAATTATAGATGAACTCACCAAACTAGCTATAAATCCCGATGTCACAAGATGGGTTGCCAACCTGCTCACTGACAGAAACCCACACTGTAAAAGTAGCAGACTCCAAATCCGACTTCAGACCAGTGACAAGTGGAGTACCACAGGGTTCAGTCCTGGGTCCTCACCTGTATGGTATCTACTTTTCTGAAGTACAGGCTAACACAGAAGGTCTTTGGCTAACAAAGTTCACAGATGACTGCAAACTAGGAGCCATAATTGAAACTCATAACTATGTGGACATCCTACAAAAGGGCTTCACTGAGACAGATGCCTACTGTCAAAGCCATGGCCTCAAGCTCAATGCCCAAATGTGTGCATTGTCATCCCCTTTGTTAAAAGCTCTGTACCCATGAGCTGCCACATAGGTGGTAGTCTGCTTAACTCCGAAAGTGTGATAAGAGACCATGGGACACAGGTGGAGAGCAGTCTCTCCTTTGATAATCACATTGCCACAGTAGTCAGGAAATCCTTCTACATGGCACACACCATCACAAAAGGTTTCTCATCCAGGAAAAAAGAAGTCATTGTTCCCTTCTACTCATCACTCATGAGACCCATTATAGAGTACAACACCCCTTTTGGTATGTTCCTAACAAGACATCTACAACAACTGGAAAGGCCGCAGAAATACCTCACAAAGAGGATTACCAGCCTCAAACAGATGCCCTATGCAGACAGTCTCAAAATACTCCAGAAAAAACGGGATTGGGAGGGTGGCCTAATGGTTAAGGTGTTTGCCTTACAAACACAAGGTGCAGGGTTTGAGTCTCACAAGGGATAATTGGCTAAGCTTAAAATGGCTCTCAAGGGCAGTTAGCTTAGTACTCATCTAAAAACCTATGAACTCCAGCTTTATTCCGTCACATATTGCCTACTCAGAGGCCATCTCTGCCTAAAATGTAAAGCTATGTCAAACCCAGAGCTGTTGGACATGCTCCACTTAAATCCCAATCCCTCCGAGCTACACGATCTAGGGGCCTAAACCTTGTCACCACAATAAACAGAACATGCTGGAGAGAGATTCCTGTCCCATAGACTTCCCATACTGTGGAACAAACTACCTATCTATATCGAACAAAGCTCCTCATTAGCACTCTTGATCATTGGATGGGAAATAGGAAATTCACCCCGGGGATCACCTCTGTGGCTCTGCTCGACAGGGGCACAGGAAAATAATTTTCTTGGGTGGCAAAAGCCAGGGTACCTTTTTGGCTAGGCTTGTATAGGCCCTAGGGTTGATTGCCTAGTACCTACCTATGAACCTACCTTTGAACCTATGCAGTTATTTCTGTGAATTTATTTGCAGTGATCATCAGCTACTGAAAACTGCCTCTTCTCAGCAAAAGTATAAATTTATATAGTGATTAATGATTATGTATAGGCATGAGCACTGGATATTGAATTTGACTCATTTACTGGTGATTGAAAGCGGTAGTCTACTTAACACGGAAAGTGTGATAAAGAGACCTTGGGACACAGGTGTACAGTAGTCTCCCTCCTTTGATAATCACATTGCCACAGTAGTCAGGAAATCCTTCTACGTGGCACACCTCATCACAAAAGGTTTCTCATCCAGGAAAAAAAGATGTCATTGTTCACCTCTACTCATCACTCATTAGACCCATTATAGAGTACAATGCCCCTTTTGGTATGTACCTCACAAGACATCTACAACAACTGGAAAGGCCACAGAAATACCTCACAAAGAGATAGGAAATTCACCCTGGGGATAACTTCTGTAGCTCTGCTTGACAGGGGCACAGGAAAATAATTTTCTTGGTTGGCAAAAGCCAGGGTACTGTTTGGCTGGGCTTATATAGGCCCTAGGGCCAATAGCCTAGTACCTACCTATGAACCTATGCTGTCGCTTCTTCCATGACGTCGGGTCGTCAGGGGTATGAAACAGGCAGCCAGTGCCATTACATCAGTTTTTCTTGCTGAGAGGGATCCCGAAGCAGAAGCAGTTTGCAAGTGCCGGTCGGCCGCTACCTGAAATTTTCGTTTTTCGAGTTTCAAACCTGAAGTCTTCTAAAGCTAAGCACCCCGTTAGGGATTATTTTTTCTTGCTCTAACCGATGTCAGCAAAAGTTGACAATTGTCTTGCCTGTGGAAAGCAAATACCTCAGAGAGATTTTCATTCTTACTGCGTCACCTGTTTAGGACCAGACCACGATGTCCCTCACTGTCAGTTTTGAGCCTTGTTTAACATCCGAACCATTCGTCGTCAAGCTATTTTGTCACTAAATTATTTCGCTCTCGTTCTCCCTATTTCGAAATGGCTTCGGTAAGCCATCTGCTACTGGTCTTCCAAAAAAGCACAAAGATGAAGACAGAGACAGATCGCATAGGTCAAAAACTGCCAACAACGCTTCCGTTAAGCTAGTCACCAGTCTGCCGGTACTCAGTGAGGCACCTTTGTAGCCCCTGATGCCCACTTCTACAGATTCGCAGGCCTTTGCTGAGATCCATTCGGAGTCCGGTGTGCTGCGAGATGCTTCCTCGACAATGGAATCTGTGGATGACTCTACCTTGGATGGGTCCAGAGCAGCTGTGCAGGCACCGGCTTCTGTGGGTGTATTCTGACCTACCGATATTCGCATTAAACTGACATCTTCTTTTTTAGCTAAAACTACCGAGTTTCTCAGGCCCAGGGTACGCCATACACCTAGAAAACTGATGAGCATGCTCAAAAGCTCCCATGCCTCAAAAACAAATGCTTTGAATGGCTGAATACCTTCTTACCCTAATTGGGTGAAGCCAGCCTTCCCCTGCTAAGGGACCAAGTCTGATTCAGACCAGGAGTCCGATGACTCTGACCCATATGATTACCAGGACATACCCTTATCTACCTTTTGAGGATTCAGCTGCAGAGGAATCCACTCCCTCTGCCTCCCCTCCAGAAGATTTTTCTTTTGGTGAAATCTTGCATACTTTAAGAGAGCATTTCTGCTGGGAATGCCAGGATTATCCTCAGTCCAAAAAGAGACTCAGAGAATTTTTAGAGTTGCCTCAGCACAGGCCATTAGCTATATCCCCTGTCCTGGATGTTGTAGATTATCTTTATGGAATCATGCCTTACTCCAGACACTTTACCACCAGCCCCTAGAAAACCTGATAGGTTCTACAGAGTACCTGATTCTCACAAATTTCTTTTTAAGAATCCTACTGTGGATCCAGAGACCATTTCCCAGAGGCCTAAAGGTATTAAGGCTACTACAGCCAAAAACCCTACTCCTTCAAACAGGGATTCCAGAGCTTTAGACAGATGGGGTAAGAAGGTATAAACCTCTGCAGCTCTTGTCATTAGGGCATTGAATTGCCAGTTTCATATGGTGAAGTACCAGCAACATATTATGGAACAAATTAAACAAAAATGGTGTTACTTTAAGATTGTGCAGAAAATAAAGATTTACAAGAGTTAATGCATTCTACAAACCAAGTTAGTAAGCATACTGTGCAGTGTGGCTTTGGCCTAGAAGCATCTTGCAGGGCTACAGTCATTGGATCTGTACTGAGAAGGCATGCTTGACTGAAGGAACAAACTTTTCCAGACCATATCAAATCAAAATTACTAGATGCTCCTTTAAATCAGGACCATTTGTTTGGCACCAAAGCAGAAGAAGTTCTTAAAAAGATGGAAGAAAAAGCTAAATCTCTGCAAACTGTTAAAGAATTCTTACATGTGCAGCCACCTAGATAAAGTAGGCACTGGCCTACATAAAACTGGTCCTTTCTAGCCCCTTCCAGGCATTCACAGTCCAAACCCTGGGAAACCAGACCACCAAGACTACAGCCTCAGGGAATGCAGAGATCTAAAGAATGGAGTGCTCCCACCTGAAAAACAGGGAGTGGGAAGCCACACCCTTATGGTAAAAGTTCACAGTGATATGTCAGTTATCCTTCCCAGACCTACCAATCTACTTGTGCCCCTAAGAGGAAAACTTCCCCCTTCATGCCAAAAACTGGATGTCCATTACTCAGGACAGATGGGTTCTAAACATTGAATCCCAGAGGCACAGATTGTACTTCCATTCCCTGCCAACCCCAAGCGGGTTCCCAGACCTTCCTCCAAACCAGTGGGCAGAGGCTCAAAAGCAAGTACATTCCCTGCTCAATATCAGGGCCATCCAACCTGTTCCTGTAGAACAAAGGGGACAAGGTTTCTACTCCAGACGGTTTCTGTTATCTAGAAAAGAGGGCTGTTGGCGCCCAATCCTGGATCTATCAATTCTCAACACCTTTCTGGTGGTCCCAAAATTCAAAATGCTAACTCTGCAACAGCTTCTCCCTATGTTAGCCAAGGATGCCTGGCTAGTCACCCAAGACTTAAAAAAGCCTATCTGCACATCCCCATAAGGGAGTCTTGCAGGAGATATCTCCGCTTTAGGGCAGGCTGTATGCACTATCAGTTCTCTGCACTTCCCTTTGGCTTATCTACTGTGCCCAGAGTATTCACAAAGTGCCTGGCTCCAGCCATTGCATACTGCAGGCAGAGAAATATCCAAATTGTCCCATACTTGGATGATTGCCTGATTCAGGGGGACAGTCAGGAATTATTACTTCAGCACCTGGCATTTGTAAAAAGACTCCTATCTTCATTGGGGTACACCATCAACGAAAAGAAATCACAACTGGTGCCCAGTCAAAAAAGTTTATTCCTGGGAGCAAGCTTGAACACAACTTTCCAGATGGCCTTTCTCACTCCAGAAAACAGATCTGTTTGAACAACTACTTCAACCACATGGCCCTAAACCCAACTATCTGCAAGGAAAATACTGCAAGCCCTAGGGTTCATGGTATCATGCATTCTGCTAAATTCCATATGTAAGACTGCATATGAGGAAACTTCAATGGTACTTAAAATGTCTTTGGTGCCAACATTCTCATGACCTGGAAACAGTCATTCCGATCATTCCTCATCTAAGGGCAGAGTTCCTTTGGTGGGCAGAAGCATGCAACCACAACAAGGGACTGCCTTTCACTCAATGCCTAGCCACCCAAACTCTGACTACAGATGCATCAGACTATGCATGGGGGGCTCACATGGCAGGCAAATGCATTCAGGGAAAGTGGACCCCAGGACAAATTCTCCTGCACATCACTCAAAAAGAGATGTTAGCTGTACAGTATGCTCTGGCAGCCTTCAAATATCTAATCCTTCCAGGACAGCTGCTGATAAAAACAGACAATACCACAGTTATGTGGTACATAAACAGGGATGAACCCATTCTTACCCACTCTGCAGGTTGGCCATGGCCCTGTGGAACACAGCTGTGCGCAACCAAGTGCATCTGCAAGCTCAATTCCTGCCGGGCAAACAGAATTCACTGGCAGATGACTTGAGCAGAAATCTCCTGGACCCACACGAGTGAAAACTGGAGCCCAACGCTTTCAACCTTCTAATCCAGAGGTGGGGGGCACCAGAGATGGACCTCTTTTCCTCCCCCGAGAACCACCAGTTGAGCAAATTTTGCACCAGGAACCTTCACAGCAGGGCCCGAAAGGTGGATGCCTTATCCTTTAAATGGGAAAACCTCTCAATTTATGCCTTTTCCCCTCTGCCCCTCCTCTTAAAGGTACTACTCAAGATCAGACAGGACATCCCAAGGGCAGTTCGTATTGCCCCAGATTGGCCATGCCAGCACTGGTACCCACTCTTACGCAGTTTGACAACAGTGCCACCCTGGCACCTTCAACAGACTCCTTCCCTGCTGTCTCAGCAGGAGGGACAGCTTTTGCATCCAGAGCTGCAAACCCTAAACCTTTTAGCCTGGCTTATCCCCTGAATACTCCACCAGCAACCCTCAGCAAGCAGGTGCTAGACTTCATTTTTGAGGCCAGAAGGCCTAGTACTAGAAAATTGTATGCTGAAAAGTGGAAAAGATATTGCTCTTGGAGTTGGTCTCAAGGAAAAGGACACAGCTGTGCCCTCCTTACCTCAAATCCTTGATTACCTAGCAGTGCTACTCCACAGAGGCCTGTCTCCTCCATTAAGATTAATGCCTCTGCCATCTCATCTCATTATAATACTGAGCCACCTCTCTTCTCTCACCCTCTCATCAAACAGTTTCTGAGAGGGCCTAACAACTTAATGCCCCCCTGGGAGAGCACCCATCCCTGCCTGGGATCTTAACTTTGTACTGGAATAGCTCATGCTACCCCCTTTTGAACCTGCAGCTTGAGCAGAGTTAAAATTCCTTTCTTGGAAGCCTTTCTTGTAGCCATAACCTCAGCTAGAAGAGTGTCTGAGTTACAGGCACTAATGGCTATGGAACCCTTCATTATTTTCCATGCTGACAGGGCTTCCCTCAGCACTAACTAGTCCTTTATGCCTAAGGTGGTCTCCAGTGTGGCTCTAAACCAAGCCATCCATTTGCCAACCTTCTACCCTAATCCTCAAAATAAAGGGGAAAGGATCCTGCACTCTTTGGATGTGCACAGACAGCTGAGGTTCTATCCTGACAGGACTAAACCTTTCAGAAAATCTGACCAACTGCTAGTCAGCTTTGGTACAGGGGCAGAGGGCAAGGCCATTTCAAAGCAAACCATTTCCAAATGGATAGCATGTTGCATCCATTTCTGCTACAAGCACCATGGAAAACTACCCCACAGGGGATCAGAGCACATTCCACTAGGGCTACTTCCACCTCTACAGCATTTCTCAGGGGAGTCCCTACCAGGGACATTCTGGAAGTTGCAACCTGGAGTTCTGTATACACCTTTACCAAGCATTACCACTTGCCTGTTTTTTCTAAATCCAGTCTTACAAGGCCTGCTAGCCAGCCCTAACTCCTCTTAAATGCCTCCACACTTCCTCAGCTTTGGGAATTAACCCAAGTGTGATGACTGCAACAGTGAAACACAAAGAACCCTACTACAGTTGTGTACACTTACCATAAATGTAGATGTTCGAGTGTATTCACTGTTGCAGTCCTGGTTTCCCTCCAGCCCCCTGTTTTTCTGTATCCTTTCTACCTATCCTCTATATGGCCATTTTTTATGCTAGGGGTATTTGCCTTTTATTGGTGGTGGTCCACACCATATACTAGCTTCCTATTTGGGGGGCTCGTGACATCTAGGGCAAGAAAACCTGATGTAATGGCGTCTGCTGCCTGTTTTATACCCCTGACGACCTCACGTCATGGAAGAAGCAACAGCATCCGATGCAGAAATCCCAAGACTCTGGTATTCGGGCCAACTGAGGGCTACCTGCAGGCAGACAACCCAAGTGTGATGACTGCAACAGTGAATACACTCAAACATCTACATTTATCGCAAGTGTACACAACTGTACTTTTCATACCTTTAAATGAATTACAACCTCTTCGAACTGCCGCCTTGGTTTAGTCACAGCAGCTACATATTCATTTTATAAAAATACTAAGTCCACTATTCTCCAGTAGAAAAAGTGCAGAGGTATTCCCTCCATTCTGAAAGACCATCTCAGTCTGGTATTTTCCATGCTAAGAAATATGCTGAATGAAGAGGTGAAATAAGTACACTTAGGAGAAGGGAGCATAGGCTTTTACTGCAAATTGTTCCTGGTACCAAGACAGGAAGGTACATTGTGGGGGTACATCCTGGACTTATCACATCTGAATGAGTCTGTCATTGTTCAAAATGTTAATTCTCCAAAGCCTTCTGACTTTACTGCCCTTCCCCAAGCCACCACGGTCACACTAGACTTAAATAGTGCTCATCTTCATATCCCGATTGGCAAGAAATGCAAAGTTCCTCATTTGTGCAGTGGGGGTTAACACTATGAATTCAATTCCTTGCGCTTTGGCTTGAATAGTTCAACCAAATCTTTGTGTGATACTCCAGTACTAGTTTTCTGATGTGCCAAGGGCATTGCCATTTACTGTTACCTGGATGACTGTCTCATTTAAGCAAATTCTTTGCAGGGTATAGACAAAGACTTGTCCCTAAATTGCTTTAGGGACCCAAGCTTTTCAGTCATTTTATAGAAGTCCAATCTCACTCCCATAAAGATCTTGATGTTCTAGGGGGTAGGGGGCTGGACACACATCTTCAGAGCCATACTCCTAAAGGACCAGGCTTCTTCTGTAACCTTCAAATTCAGATTGCTGTAAAGCAAGAGGCAATATCGGTCATAGAATCTGAGTGTTGAGCTATATGGTGTTTTGCATTCTGATGGTGCCACTAGCCCAGATGTCCATGAATAAGATTGTGGCACCTCAGAAGTAGGTGGCGCAAACACTGTCAATGTCTGGAGACCAAAATTCACCTCCATTCTTGCATTAGGAAGGTGATTTCATGGTGCATTTTCATCTCAATCTGGTACTGTCCTTCTGAGCAGCCCAGATCATTGTGACCCGCACTACAGCTGTTTCAGATCTAGCTTGGAGTGCCCATGTGGGCACATTTCAGATGCAGAGGACCTTTGACCAAAACACGAGTGGGGGGGACATAAAGAAATGATGGCATTGAAAGCCATCAACCAGATATTGAAAGAAGGGGTCATTCAAGCTATGATGGACAATGTAGCAGTCATGTGGTGCTTCAACAAACATGGAGAAATTCACTTGTCTCTATTGTGCAGGTTTGTCATGTAATCTTGAGAGATAGCCCTAGAGGGAGACATGATTCTGGCAGCAACTTACATCCCTTAAAAAGCAATTGTGTTGGTGTACAGGCTGTGCATGTCTCATACAGGTGCTCACAAATGGATGCTAAACAGGGATGTTTTCCTAGAGGTTGTCAGGGTATGGAGTGTGCCAGAAATGGCCCTTTTTGTTTCACCCCTAAACAGGCAAAGAGGAAAGCTTTGCTGCAGAAACAGCAACTCCAAAAACACAGAAGATTGATGCATTCTCTCTGAATTGGGTAGTTTTTTTTCTGTATGCTTTCTCTCCTATATCTTTAATTCCCCAGGTGCTGCTAAAAATCAAGGAGGAAAGGCCAAAAGTCATAGTAGTGGCTCCCTTCTGGCCAAGGCAACACTGCCATTCATCATGTTGAGGATTGCTTGCTATATGGGTTGTATTCTGCCAAGAATATAACAGCCAGCCATCTTCCAAAGCTTCAGTGCATCTTCCATACTCTCGTACCATTGTGCAGCTTGAGCTGAGCTGCCTAAAAACACAAGTTTGTGTGCCAAACTGAGCTGTCCTGCATAGCTGAGTGCACTCTTCTGCATGTTTTCAATAATTGGTTACCTTCTGGGAAGGTAAGTTCCCTATGCGGGGAAAGACTTTCACATTTTAAATTTATTATTTAAATGTACTTTCCTAAGTGGGAAAGTTGCTTTTCATTTTGAAGTTTGTGTTTTAAAGGACAGTCACCAGACTTAACTACGCATTTAACTGGGAGTGCACTTTTTTCCTTTGAGGTTAAAAGTAGTTGAAAAACATTTTTTTCCCAGTTGCAAAACTCTGTTTTAATTTTTATGGCTGGAAGGGTGTATTAAAGTGCATTTTACTGTATCTCTATGTGGAAAAAGTGACTTTTAACAACTTTAAAATTTTAATATGTTATGCTGCTTGTTTTCCCTGGGAGAGAGGCACAATTTTTGGCTTGACCATGAAACAGACTACCAGTCCCACAGTTGGCCCATCTCACAGCCACAAAAAAAGCAGTTAAGCAAAAAACCTTTGCCATCACAACAGGCTAGAGATTTTCCTCAGCTGCAGGTGGGTGACTCTCTTGCCACAGTTGGTCTACCTGGCTTCCTATGCTGTAGCAATTGTAGCAACTGTGGACCAGGGGTTAGCCATATCTGCTGCAGCTGTTGGGGTCACTTCAGTGGACAAGGGTGAGCCACTGCTGTAGGTTCCTGGAGAGGGAACAGCAAAGTCTTCCATGTTTAGTCAGAATATTGTGCCCATCCATGGAGAAGCTGCTGCTGCTATTACCAACCTTGTTGGCCCTTTTTCTCCTGTCAAAAAGAAACAGAAAACTAAGCATGTAACTTTCTCTGAACATGAGTAGTTTACTATATCTGGCTCGGGGTCTAATTCAGGCTATTGATACTTCTCATAAGGTGGTTTCTGGTAAAAGAAAAAGGGATGCCTTTTTTCCTGAAGAGATTAAGATGCTTAATCTGGACAGGAAGATTAAGGGACACAGGCATGGTTTTCTCCTCAGATTTCTGCTTCATATTCGAAGGAGAGCATAGTAGCTGATTCTCCCTCTGGTGGTTTCTCTTTTTCTTGACTATTTCCAGAGTGTGCCAGTGTTTTCAGTGGGAGAACACTGAGATTTAACAGTCCCTCAGAAAATACTGTGAGGTGTTAAAAATAGAATTTTCAGAACCTTCACTCATTCCTGCAATGCAGTCGACATTGGAAGATGTATGTGTCACTACCTGAAGTTTTCCTAATAGTCAGCCTGTTGCCCCTAAAAAAAGGCAGATCGAATTTATAAACTTAAGACTTAGGAATTTTATATACACTCATTCCAAACTTGACCCAGCAGCTGTAGATGTATTTAATCCTACTGCTGCTTAACATTTAGTTAAGTCCAATCCTGCACTTTCTGACAAGGATGGGAAATTATTGATATGTATGGTAAAATTTTATATATTTTCTGTAACTTTGACTTTCAGAACTTGGAATTGTTTGGCTTGTATGTAAAGTTTATTCTGATTATTTGTGAAAGTATGAGAATTTTTTTGTATGCAGTTTCTTTTTGTGAGGAAAATCTGCTTTAAAATGTTTTGTTACATTTTACAGGTCACAGCTCATTATTTTAATTGTGTGTGAATCTGATATTTTTCCAGGGCTATGGACAGTGGTACTGCTTTGAGGAGTTTCCTTGGCTGCATTCTCAGAACTTTCCCATATGGTGTAAAAATGAGATTTTAAATTCTCTCATGGATAAAGATTTAGTTTTTGGTCCCCATCCAGCAGAGGTTATCAAAAAGTGTCACAAGAGAGGTTAAGCTGATAGAGGCAATCTCGTAAGATTTTTCAGTCCTCTTTTTCCAAATTTTCTCTCATCCCTCTTCCATTTGTGGCAAGAAACAAAATAAATGGTCTTGGCAAAATGCTGGGAAATGGATGTTTAAGAATCAAAGACACTGGAGTTCCAAAAAGAATTCAGGAACTCCTCAAAACATAGGACAGTCCAACAAGTCAGAATGATGTATAAACGGGGGAGGGGAGTTAGATGGCCTACTGAGAGCTCCATAAACTAGTATAATACAGGAAAATGTTATTATTTTCAAGTTTAAAATGTCCGAAATCTATTGATAAACTGCAAAACTCAGCAAGCAGGTGCTAGACATCAATATAAATATCAATTTTGGTGGAGATATACAAACATTTTTTGTCAAGTAACTTGGAGATATATTGAGTCACTGAATATGAACAACTCAAGAAATTCTCACCCAGATGCTGCTTTGAAAAAAGTACTGCAATTGATGACATCTACCTTACGGGAACTATCTTTGAAGATGGATGGCTTTAAAAATGACTTGGCAAACTTCAAATTAAATTCTCAAAAACAGACTGATACTCTTGAGGAATTATTACAGCAACACCATACAAAAGTAACAAATATAGAGACTTCTCTAAATGACATTGAAGGGAGACTCGGAGAGGAAGAATTCCAAAAAGAATTTCTGCCTAAACAGAATACATGGCTGCATAACAAAATAGATGACTTAGAAAACAAGGAAAGGAGAAACAACATAAGGATCTTTAGTATGCCTGAAAACACTGAAGGTGAAGACATTATTTCATTCTCAACAACCTGGATTCCTGAATTTTTAGACTTGGAAGAGGGACTTTCATTCGGAATTGAAAGACCGCAGAGAGCACTGAGGAAACCTGCTTCTAACTCATCAAATACTCCACTCAGATCTATAGTTATACAATTTATTTCATTTCTGGACAAGGAGCGAATATTAAAATCTGCTTGGAGAAAATCACCCTTAAAATACAGTCAAAGCCTGATGAGGGTTTTCCCTGAAAAATGTTTTATTTTCAATTAAAATAACATTTACATATTTTTAAATATTTTAAACGACTATATACAATAGCCTAACTTTCAGTTAATATACACTGTATGTTATTAAATATAGAATTAACAGATCAGTTGTCAGAGATACAAGATACAAAATTGATTATTTCAGACTGTCCAACAAAGATAACTTTCTTCCAAGGATTATTTACCAATGGCCTGGGATAGATTCATAGTTCTTTGATTTTTATTTCCATCGATGCAGTTGTCTTCAGTAAAGTGTAGAATTCTTCCAAGGTTGGGGGTGTATTTGAATTCCACCTTCTGGTTACACATTCCTAGATATAGCAAGTATTGTCCATAACAAATACATATTTGTCTTATTCATGTAGGGACCTTCATTTACATTTAGTATAATCAATGCTTTAGTTAAGGTAAAGGATTCATTAAATAAAGCTTGTAAAAAATGATTGATTCCAGCACTGTGTGTTAGAGGTGTAATTAACTGATAGAATAAATTAAAACTAACATCTTACTAATTGCAATGACTGACCTTTTAAGAACTTGCCAGTATGATGGTTTGGGAATTGTTTTATATGTTATTAACTCTGTATGTAGATTTGAAATGGAATTTTTCTTTTCACAACTATTATATATAAATTTAAATGGAAAACTTGTTAGATTTGGAATATCTTTAAATGAGGAATTATTAATCTGCATAAATCTTGAGTGTATATTAGAATGCTTTGTAAGGTTAAATAGTCCTGTGTTGGAATATTGTAAGCAGTTTTTATCATACGTATATCTAAAACATTTAATTTATTTACACATTGAAACCAGCATAATAATCTATTTTGTTCCCAGGAGGTTATTTTTTCCCTATATATTTTGTCAGGAAAGTTCTTAGTGATCATAAATGGGGTTAAAAGGTCAAACCATAGTTTTAGATCTATGTTTGCATTGATAACTTTCCTAAAGGAATTGATGTAATGATCAGTGTTGTTTTAGAAGGTTTTGTTATATTATATTGTGTACTTACGCATAGCATGTACCAGGGTTTATTTGATTTGTCTATTAAAAATTTTTTTAAAAGATTAAATTCATTTGTTAATATAGCCATTGTTAATTCTTTCCAGTTGGCAAAATAATTTGGGTTTATCCAGTCTATTTTAGTTTTAAGCACAGATGCTTTTATATATGTTTCTATTTCTGGGAAGTTCAATCCTCCTTGTTTCCAGGGTCTAATATGATAAGCTAGAGCTACTCTATTCTTTTTGGGATACCATAACATTTTTATTAAACATGAGTTTATTTCTTTAAGAATGCATCTTTCAGGAATTAACTGTATTGCTAATGCTACATATAGTATTTTTGGCAATAAGACCATTTTTATTAATTGCAGTCTGTCTTCAAAAGTTAATATCATTTTGTTCTACTTTGCTATATATATTTTTGTTTCAATAATGTTTTTATAATTTATTAATATTGTTTCATTTATATTTTTGCATAACACTATTCCTAAATAATTTAGCGTAAGTTCTTGTCTTCCTATGATGGATTTGTCTGTAACTTGTAGTTCTTTTTTTTTATTTGAAAATATAAATTTTGATTTTGATCTATTAAAGTGTAGAACTGAAATCTTATAAAATTTCTCCATTACTTCTTCTAGCTCTCCTAATGACTCTCTGGAGTTTGATAGGGTTAATAAAATATCATCGGCAAAAAGCATTATTTTAGATATGTACTGGTCATAGACTTCTATTCCTTTTATTATGGGATTATTGCCTATTATTTCTGCAAGTATTTCTATAGCCAAAGCAAATAAAATAGGAGAAAGGGGGCATCTTTGTTTAGTACCTTTCATTATATGGATAGATTCTGAGGTGAAAGGACCTAATTTAATATAGGCTAAGTTATTAATATATATGTTTTTTAGTAATAAGATGAAGGGAGGAGGAAATTCAAATAATGCTAAAGTTTTAAATAGATATTCTCAGTTGAGGGAATCGAATGCTACTGTTTCTTTGTCTAATCCGATTACAAGTGTTTCTCTATCTTTTTTATTCACATAAGCTATAAGAGTAAGTATCGTTTTAATATTATCATGTGTGTTATATAAAAATCCAGTTTGATCATTATTAATTGTCTTTGAAAGTGGGATTTTCATTCTGATAGCAAGGATTGACATGAATATTTTGTAATCATTATTCAGTAATGATATAGGTCTGTATGAGGTGTAAAGGTCTGATGGTTTATTATCTTTTAGAATTGGTGTTATGAGAGAATCTTTCCATGAGGAGGGTGGTATTTTTGCTTCTGACTGGATTTTCTAACAAAGCTTTATGAAAAAGGGAGATGACTGTTGAAGGGAAGAGTTTGTAAATTTCCGTAATTATACCATCTATCCCTGGAGCTTTATTAGATTTACTTTCTTTTATCTTGTCAACAATTTCTTTGTAGGGTATAGGTTTTTGTAAGTCTAGTTTTAAGTTTTCGGGATTTTTTTTTATATTGATAAGGTTTGTATCTAAGTTTAGTTGGTTGGTATCTAAATCTTCTTTTTTGAAGTGTTCCATATAATGGAACCGAAATGCTTCAAGGATGTCTCCTATATCTGATACTTTTTTCCCTTTCTTTTCATGGTATATGCTACTAATGATATTTGCTTTAGATTGTATTTTAATTCTTGTAGATAAGTTATGTAGATATCTGGGAGAGGTGGCTAATGAGTTTATTTTAAATTTTTCCAAGGTTAGACAAGTTTTATGCATTACAATTTCATTATATTTTTTATTTACTTCCTCTATTTCTTTTTTGACAATTCTGACTTTTTTAGCCTGATGAGGTTTGACAGTGATTATTCTTGCAGAATACTAGAACAAAGGAAAAAAGTCTGGCCAATAATAAACAAAACAACATTAAAGCACAGCTGGCCTTTCCAGCCAAGATAAAAATACTTTTTGCCAATGACATGAGAATCTTTAATGACTACTGTATTCATCAAAAACAACATAGTGTCTATCCCAGAAGAAATGGAATGGATGGCCCCTATTCTTAAAAGAATAAAAGAAACAAATCATTGGATGATGCTAGAAAGAAGAAACAAAAAAATGATTCCAAGATAGCTGTCCCAAAAAAATAACTCTTACAACTACATCTCTCAAAGTATCAACGGATATGGTGAATCACTTGTCATCTGTTTTTATTTAAAAAAAAGAGGGTTGCTTAAA
This sequence comes from Protopterus annectens, assembly GCF_019279795.1. NCBI lineage: Eukaryota > Metazoa > Chordata > Ceratodontiformes > Protopteridae > Protopterus > Protopterus annectens. The sequence continues at coordinate 1,986,127,323 of NC_056725.1, forward strand.
TAACTGAGAAACAGTAATTTATTCAGAATGTTCAGAGCATCCAATAATTCTTCACAGAGGTAGGTCATCAAGATGGGTTACTATTTACATAATCTATAAGCCAAACAAAGCATCATAACGTAGAAGTTTATATTCCCCTACTTGAACTCAATGAATACTTATCTTGTTAATTTTTCATTGATTTTACTTAGAATAATTCAAAGTAATTAATTCAACAAGGTACCATTCATCAGAGTTCAGACTCAAATGTAACAAATTAACATAATATATAATAGTAGAGTGTTTTGAAAAAAAATGCTGTCATGGGGACTAATACCTTCTTCAGTTAAAGTAGAACTTAGAAATGTCATGTATAGCCTGGTTAAATAATAGTAGCAAGCTCTTAGTACAAATGTCATCATTATTCTGTCTAAATATAGTTAATATCAGTTATGGCAGGTATCACAGAGACAAGTGCTGTTTGATCAATCCTGATATGGTGTGAGTGGATGCAGCCATGTCTGGCTGCTAGTACAAATGTCATTATTCTTCTGTCTAAACATAATTAATATCAAGTATGGCAGGTATCATAGCTCTGAGTGCTGTTTGATTAAGCCTGACATGGTGTATGTGGATGCAGATGTGTCTGGCAGCTGTTATATGTTGCCGTTTTCATTTCTGGGAAACTGTGGGTTGCAGCTTGTGATCAAGGTTTACTGATGCTTGTGAATTAGAAAGAGACATTTGGTGTTTTAGCCTTGATCCAGGGGAAGGAGGTGGATAGAACTGTGATGTGGGATATTTTGGCAGAGAATGGTTTGTTTGCACATCTGCCGAGTGAGAGGTGGGAGGGCTGGAGGAGTGTGTCTCTTGTTGTGGTGGCTTGTTAGAGGTTTTTTTTTTTTTTTTTTTATTATTGTTCGCTCTCTGTTTTTTTCCTGGCTGCTGCCTCGCTGAAAGGGTCGGGAATTTAGGCTTGAAGTTGCAGTGAAGTGAAGCTTTGCTTCACGAGACTCTAGTATGCAGTACACAGAAACACTAACAGAAACAGACGCTGCCAGGTTGCTATGGTAATGGAGACAGAGTAACCATAATGCTTAATGGCTCTGAGGAGCCTCCGAGATGATTCTTGGAAATGACATTTTTGGTTTAAAAAAATATATGTATAATAAAATGGCTATTTTAAACATGTGCACATATTGATGGTCTTCCAACACTTTGTTTAGCTCATTAAGTTGATTCTTGATAAAAAAAAAAAGTGCAATTTTATGTTTAAAATGTATTTTGGTCCAAACACATTAAGGACTTACATAAGAGTGGAAGTCTGAGTTATTGTGAAAGACTAAGAGTACTTGGTCTTGTGCAGTACCCTTTGCAATGGTCTGTGAGATTAGCTTGCTCTGGTGTGTTGGGCATATGGGGATAGCTGATTCTAGGGGTGTTTGGGGTTGCCGGGAAGTGATAGAGCATCATCAGATTTCCTTTGTGGAAATATTTGTGGGAATGGAAGGTGTGTTGAGTGGTTCACTGGCAGAGTGGCCACTGCATGGAACAGGCTGGTAAAATGGAACAGGACAAATATTGGTTTGGATATTTTTAAAATAGCCTGGAAACATCACATGAATTAGTGAATGGTATTTTGGCAAAACCGGATGGGCATTGTTGCCCGTGCTTGAAGTACTGATGTGTGTGTATGTAAGGATGGAAATATACTTATATAACAAATAAACTAGAAGGGTCTCATTAATTTAAAATCTATGGACTGTATAAACATGCTTGGAAGGAGCTAATAAGAATAAACATTACAGCTTGTGGTCTCTCAAATAACTAAGCAACAGCCAAGAAAAAAAAACACACACAATAGTTATGTAATGTATGATTTTAGTAAATCTCGACATAAAGTATATAATAGTCATATAAGATGAAGCAGTCTGCTGAGTTTAGATGTGAAAGACAGGATTTAATAACATAGGCTTGTGTATAATAACACTACTGCCTTAACTTGTCATAAATGACATACACTACATTGAACATCAAGGGGAAGCATGATGATTTTCTTGTATTGCATAACAAGTAATTGCTTTAACTTGAACTCTAGCTTTTGTAACCCATCTTGACCATATATAATACTTGAGGTTACCAAGATAACTAATGTTTTATACATGACATCAAACTAACAAAGTTGTTCAATAAACACAATAGAAGCCTGAACTTGAAATGTCACAGAATGTAACAATCATATTCTGAACAAATAGTATTAAATTGACAATGATCACTCAGTTTAACCTTTGCTGATTATACAAAGTAGAATGTTGCCATTTAAATCTAAACACTTTCAGTATATGCCATAAAATTGCAATTTATGAATATGGAAAGGGAACTTGTAATCATTAATCACAATAAGTGAATTTGTTGTTTTTAGCCTAAAATTTCACTCATTTTATAATAAGAAATGACAGATATGAAAATCATTTTGTGTAGGAAATTTGGGGGGGGGGGATGCACTGATAATTAAAATGCACTAACTTTCATCAATGTTTACATAAAACAAACTTGATGCTTTAAGTAAGTTAGCAACAAACAAAGTGATTACTTAAATGCTGGCAAACAATGAAATATAACTTCTGATATATCCAGTAAAATACATTGTATTATAAACACTAGGTATAAATATTACCATCTATTTATATTAAGTAATACATTTTGAATGACTTCATCAGGAAGGGTGAATATGTTAAATAACTGTGTGCTATAATCCTTTACTGAGGTTTTATATATGATACATCCTACTTTACTATGATATTGCTTGTCCTCTATCTTTCATGTAAATATTAATTGCTTATACAATAAGTAGACATTTATATTGTATTAGAATTATGTTCATAGGTTCATAGGTTGGGCTATTTCTTCCCACATTTTATTTCCTGGACCCTGTCTAGCAGGCAGACTGACTGGACGATCCCTGGGGGTGAATTTCCTTTCTCCCATCCAGTGAAGAGGTCCAAAGAGGCACTCTGCTTGACATGTATGGGCAATCTATTCCAGAGTCTGGGGAGTCTCTGGGTCAGGAACCTATCCCTCCAGCATGTTTTGTTTATTGTGATGACAAGGTTTAGATCCCTGGGGAGTGTAGCTCTGAGGGATTGGGATTTTGTAGCATGTCCAACAACTCTGGGTTTGACATGGCCTTTGTATGTAAGAGAGAGATCGCCTGAGTAGGCGATATACGACAGAGTATAGCTGGAGTTTTTAAGGCGGTCAGCGAGGGCATCTGCTTTAGGCCTGTGATTCTTTTAGTGAGGTATTTCTGAGGCCTTTCCAGTTGTTGCAGATGTCTTGAGAGGTACATAAAATGGGGCGCTGTATTCTATAATGGGTCTAATGAGGGATGAGTACAGTGGGACAATGACCTCCTTTTTTCTGATGAAAAGCCCCTTCCTGATGAGGTGTGCCACACAGAAGGATTTCTGACTGTTGTGGCGATGTGGTTTATCGAACGTGAGACCACTGTCCACCTGTGTCCCTAAGTCTCTTATCACACTTTCTGTGTTTAGTGTACTGCCACCGCATCTTTTCTGTAAGGCCCTTTTGTAGAGTATCCACATCATTTGAGTTTGCAGTCATCTGCAAACTTTGTTAGCCAGAGTCCCATAGTGTTGACCTGTACTTCAGAGAAGTAGATGCCAAACAAGAGCGCCCCAGGACTGAACCCTGAGGTACTCCACTTGTCACTTGTCTGGAGCTGGCCATTTAGCAACCCATTGGGTGACATAGGGATTAATGCCCAACTTAGTAAGTTTATCTATGATTCCAGAGTGGGTGTCAAAGCAAAGGCTTGCAAGTCTAGATAGATAGGTGTGACCCACCTTACCCTCATCCACGGCTCTGGAGACTGATTCAAAGAAGTTAATCAGGTTCCGGAGACAAGATTGACTGTTCACGAACCCAAACTGGGTGGGGTCCAGTGTTTGAAGGTTGCCAATATCTTTGTTATAAGTTCCATGATATATCGCTCCTTGGCCTTGCAGATAAGGCTTGTCAGACTGATGGGACGGTAGGGGATCCAAGGTGGATCCCTTGTGGATGGGAGGTTGGGGATGGGGCTAACTGCCCTCCCACTGGGTGGAAAACCTGAGGTGAGAGGCTATGATTAAACATGACACACTTAGGTGAGGTGCCAGTTCATTGTTAGTTCATGTAGTACACAGCCGGGATGTCATCTGGTCCCATGGATGCTGTATTCTTGGCTTTAGAGTGCATTTTGTACCTGTGTGGCTCTTCGGTATTTGAGATGGGCCATTAGGGGGTGAGAGGGGTGAAGTTGGCACTGAATATATTGGCAATATCCTTTGGATCAGTATATTTAATGCCATTCTGTTTTAGCTCAGAGCAGATCTGAGCATTGCCATTTAGATTTTTGACATAGTTATAGAATGCTTTGTGGTTGTCTTTGGAATCTTTGGCAATTTTATTTTCTAACTAGCTTTTTGGGATTTTTTATGAGGCATCAGTTTCTTACTGAGGGCTAGTAAGGGAGTTTTTGCATCCTGGTTTCTTCCTTTTGTTGTAAAGGTTGTTTATGGCAGGGGACCACCAGATTGGCTTGGATGAGAGCATTTTGGTTCTATTTGGGATGTGCATGAGTGGATGTGCTCTTACAGTGCCTTAGTGTAGGATTCAGCAGTTTCAGTTCCTGTCTGCATGGGTGTCATGAAGTTTGTCACTTCTGACTTAAGTAGCATGAAGTTGGCTTTGGAGAAGTTTTTATGGTGATTTCTTACTGGGGGGGGGGGGGGATGATGATGAAGGGTGTGATTAGCTTATGGTCAGACCTGACTAACGAGGGTGACCATAGGTATGGAGCATTGATTTCCATGTTGGTAATGACCAGGTCTTGAATACTATGGATTAGTTGATCCAGGGCGTTGGAATTTATGAATTCCAAGAATAATATGTCTAATCTATAATAGTACTACATCTGTTCAAAATATAAATATTGCTTATTCTTATTACAAATATTCTCCATATGATTCAATTTATGGAGCTCAGATGTGGATTGTCAAGGTATGAGTGATAATCTGATGGATTTAGGTTTAATCTATCAGATTAGGAATAATTTTCATTCCATGACTAGTGTGGATCTTAGTTTTGTTAACATTTATTAATTTAAGTTTATATCACAAAAACATTTTTAGTATGCCTAACCAAAACATTACTTTATTGGTAAACACTCAGTGTAAAACTGATAATTTCCTTTAAAAGCTCAAACATATACTTTATAGTTATCAGAGGAAAATGTTTAATGGTCACAATAAAACAAAAATACGTAGTTTAAATAACCTAAGATGGATTTGACTGTATTATATTTAAATACCAATGGCTTAAACAATCCTAGCAAGAGATCAAATCTACTGAAATATTTAAAACTGAACAAAGCACACATTGTCTTCCTTCAATAAACTTCCTTCAAGAAACTCATTTCAAAACAAATGATAATTACAAATGGAATCCTAAGGAATATATGATATTGGCGCAGTCCACTTATAAAACAAAAGGGGTAACAAGTTTATGGAAAACAAATGTGATTAACCCTGAAATCATTTATAAGTATGAAGATAAAGAAGGCTATGGCATTAGAAAAATATAATAACAGAATATGGACCCTAGCCAATCTATATTTGTTCCTAGCCATTGGATCAGGAATTGTTAAAAAAACACTTGGATTTCATTTCCAATAATTATAAAGGGAACTTAATATTGGGAGGAAATTTTAACTGTATATTTGATATTTCTGAAACTACAAATAAAAGACTGCTGCATACATCTCCTGTATCAAAAGCTTTAAACAAGTGGTTGAATCATTCCATCTTGTAGATGCTTTTAAATTTAAAGAAGATAAATTGTTTTCCCATCAAGATCACAGATTTGGTACCCAAACTAGAATAGATAAAATATTTGCTGCCCATGACTTAGTCTCAAATCATTAATTTCTCAATCACTCCCTGCCCCTTTACAGACCACAATTCATTAATACTAAAACTTCAAAATGAGTACAAACCATTAATCTTTAACTCAAGAATTCCTGCATATATAACTAAAATTAAAGAGTTCAAACCCTGGCTATTATCTGAATTACAGTTCTTCTTGGATATTAATTACATCACAGAGATAAATAAAATAATGATATGGGACTCATTAAAAGCGTGCATATATGGTTTAACCCTAACATGTTATAAAAAATAATCGGAGAATGGGATTCGGATTATTAGATTTACAATCCAAATGTTGTTAGTAAAAGCTGAAAAAAATCAAAATAATTTGGAGATGAAAAAGAACAAAGTATTAAATAATAAGTACAATGAAATTCTAACACATAAAACTAGATTAACTTTAGAAAAACTAAAAATTAATACCTTGGCCACTTCTCCCAAATATCTGCATAATGTATCCACAAGAATCAAAATACAATCAAAAGCTAATAACATTAAAAGTATCTTCCATGAAAAGAAAGGGGAATATGTCTCTGATATACGTGACATTCTTGATGCCTATAGAAATCTCTATATGGAACATTTCCAAAAAGAAAATATACATGTTGATCAATTAAATCTATATTAAAAATGTTCTAATGTAAAAAATACCAGAAAATTTAAAACTAGATCTGAAAGTACCTATATCCTACAAAGAAATTACAGATGCAATAAAAGAGGGTAAAAATAATAAAGCTCCAGGTATAGATGGCATAATTATGGAAATATATAAACTTTTCCTTTCAAAGATACTATTGCTCTTCCATAAAACTCTGTTAGAAATTCAGTCACAAGCTTTAATACCACCCTCTTGCAGATATTCCTTAATTACACCAATCTTGAAGGAAAACAAATACCCAAACCTCTGTACCTGATATAGACCTATATCATAGGTTCATAGTTAGGTACTAGGCTAGTGGCCCTGGGGCCTATACAAGCCCAGCAAAAAAGGTACCTGGCTTTTGCCACCCAAGAAAATTATTTTCCTGTGCCACTGTCGAGCAGAGCCACAGAGGTGATCCCCGGGGTGAATTTCCTATTTCCCATCCAATCATCAAGATTTTTCTTGAAGAGTGCTAATGAGGAGCTTTGTTTGATATAGGTAGTTTATTCCAGAGTATGGGAAGTCTCTGGGACAGGAATCTATCCCTCCGGCATGTTCTGTTTATTGTGGTGACAAGGTTTAGGTCCCTAGAACGTGTAGCTCGGAGTGATTGAGATTTCTTTAAGTGGAGAATGGCCAACAGCTCTGGGTTTGACATAGCTTTGTATGTTAGGCAGAGATCACCTCTAAGTAGGTGATATGCGACGGAGTAAAGCTGGAGTTTTTTGAGACGGTCTGCGTAGGGCATTTCTTTGAGGCCGGTAATCCTCTTTGTGAGGTATTTCTGCGGCCTTTCCAGTTGTTGTAGATATCTTTTGAGGTACATACCAAAAGGGGTGTTGTACTCTATAATAGGTCTGAGTATGAGTAGAGGGGAACAATTACCTCTTTTTTTCTGGATGAGAAACCTTTTGTGATGAGGTGTGCCACGTAAAAGGATTTCCTGACTACTGTGGCGATATGATTATCAAAGGAGAGACTACTGTCCACCTGTGTCCCAAGGTCTCATCACACTTTCAGTGTTAAGTATACTACCGCCTATGTTGTAGTTCATGGGTACAGAGTTTTTACCAAAGGGGATGACAATGCACTATTTAGCATTGAGCTTGAGGCCATGGCTTTGACACCAGGCATCTGTCTCAGTGAGGCCCTTTTGTAGGATGTCCACATCGTTAGGAGTTTTGATTATGGCTACTAGTTTACAGTCATCTGTGAACTTCATTAGCCAAAGGCCTTCTGTGTTAGCCTGTACTTCAGAGAAGTAGATACCAAACAGGAGAGGACCCAGGACTGAACCCTGTGGTACTCCACTTGTCACTGGTCTGAAGTCGGATTTGGAGTCTGCTACTTTCACAGTGTGGGTTCTGTCAGTGAGCCAGTTGGCAACCCATCTTGTGACATAGGGATTTATGCCTAGTTTAGTGAGTTTATCTATAATTCCAGAGTGGGGGATGGTATTGAAAGCCTTGGCAAGATCTAGATAGGCTGTGTGAACCACCTTACCCTTGTCTACGGCTTTGGTGACTGCTTCAAAGAAGTCTGTCAGGTTTAGGAGACATGATCTGCCTTTTACAAACCCAAACTGGGTGGGATCCAGACTTTGAAGGTTACCAATGTCTTTGTTTATAAGTTCCATGATGATACGTTCTATGGCCTTGCAGACCAGGCTCGTCAGGCTAATGGGGCGGTAGTTCCCGGGGTCCATGATTGCTCCCCCCTTGTGGAGTGGGATAACCATTGCTGTGCACCACTCAGCAGGCACAAAGCCCGAGGTGAGGCTGTGATTGAATATGGTACTTAGGTGGGGTGCCAGCTTGTTCTGTAGTTCATGTAGAATGCTGTATTCTTGGCTTTGGAGAGTGTGGTTTTTACCTGTGCAGCCATGATTACAGGAACTGTGCATTCTTCCGGTATAGAGATCGGCTCTTTAGGGGGTGAGAAGGGGGTAAAGTTAGCACTGAACCTATCTGCCAGGATGTTGGCAATATCAGTTGGGTCTGTATATTTAGTGCCATTGTGCTGTAACGCAGAACAGATCTGAGTGTTGCCATTGAGATGCTTTGTGGTGGTCTTTAGAAACAGTGACTATTTTGTTTTCGTAACTAGCTTTGCAGGATTTTATCAGGGATCGCAGCTTCTTACTGAGGCTGACCAAGGAGCTCCTCCACTCGTGGGGTTTTACTCTCTTTTGCAAGAGTTTTTCTACTGTTGTACAGTTTGTTTATGGCAGGGGACCACCAGATTGGCTTCCTTTTTTTGGAGGATAACGTCTTGGTTCTGTTTGGGATAACACGATCCATGCACTCATGTTAAGTGCTTATAAAGTGCAATTGTGTAAGATTCAGTAGTCGTAACTGTATTGTCCATCTGCATGGGTGTCATGAAGTTCACCACTTCTGTCTTAAGAAGCATAAAGTTGGCTTTGGAAAACTTTTTTACCATGGTTTCCTTAATGGGGGGTGGAAGCAGGATGTGGATATCTAGGGTAATTAGCTTATGGTCGGATCGGACCAATGAGGCGTTGACTTCAGGTGTGGAACACCGGTCACTCATATTGGTAATGACTAGATCTAGGATATTGTTGCCCCTGGTGGGGATGTGGATAAGTTGATCCAGGGCATTGGAGTTTATGAATTCCAGAAAGCGTTGAGTGAAGGAGTTGGTACATAAGTAGTTTTCCCAATTAATAGTGGGGTAGTTGAAGTCGCCCATTATTAGGGTGCTTGGTTGAACCCTAATATTTTCCAGTACATCAAGAAAAGAGGAGTGGGAATCCTGGGGCATGGTGGGTGATCTGTAGCAAGCTACAATTTGGATTGCAGTTTTGCCCAGAGTTAGTTGCACTTGGATAACCTCGGCTGTATTATGCTGAGCAACTAGCCTGGAGGTGTGGATATCCTTAAGGAATATGGACACACCTCCGCCTTTGGTGTTCCGGTCCAGGTTACATGGCCAAAAAGTGTGGTATGAGTTATAGCCTGGTAGTGCAGGGGTACTCTCTGGAGCCTTGAACCAGGTCTCAGTTACTGTACAGATATCGATGTTCTCCATTTTAAGGAGTGCCTCGAGTGAGTGCATTTTGAGATTTAGACTTCTAGCTAGAGTAGCATCACCCTCAGTTTTTGCCTGCCTGTTCCTTTTACGGTGGTGAATTTGTCATTTGAACTTTGCTTAAAAAAGGCTCTATAGGAGCGGCAAGAACCTTAGCCAGTATCCCGAATCCCAGGGGTGACAGATGCAGGCCATCTCTGGCAAAGCATCGTGGTCTGTCGACCATGTCATCCCAGGCAGACAGATACTGGATCCCTTTAGAATGGCACCAGAAGCTTAGCCAATTGTTGAAGTCTATCATTTTGTCCTTGTACTGCGGCATCATTCTAGGTGATGGCAGAATGCTACTCAGGGCAAGGGTCATACCTGCCTGGGCTACAAGATCGGAGAGCTCTTCCATGTCTCTTTTCATGTAGTTCAGGGAGGTATGTCTCAGGTCGTTCACACCAACATGATAATGACAGAGTCATATTAGTACTTGTGGAGTGACCTGAGTGTGTGGGTTATGTGGCAGATCCTGGCACCCAACAGGCAGCTGCCGGTAACTAGCCTGGTGAGTGGGACGTACTATAGAGTTGCCTATGACTAGTGTGTTGGGTACTTTGTTTTGCCTTATTGGCTGTGGTTGAGTGGCACACTGAGTCTGCAGGCTATGTGTCATTTCGGTTGTGTTGGGGGGTGGAGGTTGCTTGCATTTCTGCTTTGGAGGTCTGTGTTGCTTGAGCAGATTATTATTGAGAGCCTCCGCAAATGTTTTTGTGTTTCTATGTGTGGATTTTGGTGGTGTAGATTTAGTGAGACTATTTGATGAGTGTGGTATGGTGCAAGTGTTTACCTTCTCCTCTTGACTGTCAAGTTCAGTGACATGTTTATTATTATTATTATTAAATAATGTTTATTATTATTATTATTATTATTATTATTATTAAATAATGACTATAAGATATTTGACAGTATTAACTAACAGAATGAAAGTACCACTATCCAATACAATAAATAATGATCATGCTGAATTTATATGTCATACACACATACATGACAATATTAAAAGGATAATTTCTCTTATAGATTATGTTAATAAAGAAAATAGAGAAACACTCATAATTGACTTAGATATAGAGAACACCTTTGATTCCCTAAATTGGGGCTATTTTATTCAAAATTCTGGTGTTGTTTGAATTTCCTCCTTCTTTGGTCATCTACTAAAGAATACATATACAAATAATTTAGCGTATGTTAAGGTAGGTCCTTTCACCTCTGAGTCTATACATATAACAAAGGGTACTAAACAAGGATGCCCCATGTCACCGACTCTATTTGTTTTTGGCTATTGAAATATTGGCAGATTTAATATGTAACAATACAAAAATCAAAGGAGTAGATGTTTATGAACAGTACAATTTTAAAGTAATGCTCTTTGCTGATTACATAATAACATTATCCAATGCAAAAGAGACATTAGAAAAATTTGATATTTTAATTGACATATTTTACAGGACTTCAGGACACCATTTCAATAAATTAAAATCAACATTTTTATTTTTAAATTAAAAAAAAGAATTGCAGATGAAGGGGAATCACATTATAGGAAAACAAGAATCTACCTTAAAATATCTAGGAATTGAGTTATGCAAGGATAATGAATTTGTTTCAAACTACAATAATATCATCAATACAATTAAAATCTCTGTGGAAAAGTGGAACAAAATAATATTAACATTTCAAGATAGAAAACCGTTAATAAAAATGTTTTACTACCCAAGATTCTATATTTAGCTTTGGCAATACAACTGTTACCAGAATGGAATATACTCAAAGAAATAAACTCATGCCTAATAAAATGGTTTCCCAAAAAAAAAAAATGAATCAGACCATGGACACGGGGTGATATAAACTTTCCTGATATAGAAACATATATAAAAGCATCAATATGTAAAACAAACTCAGACTGGATAAGTCCAAATTAGTATGCAAATTGGAAAGAATTACTAACTGCAATATCAATAAATGAATTTAATTTGCAAAAAATTTCAAATAGATAAAAACAATTTGCCATGGCATATATTATGTATTAGTATACAATATAACATCACTAAGACCACTAAAACTCATATGATTAATTATTATATTGACTCATTTAGGAAAATTATTAATGCAAATATAGATTTAAAAATCTTGATCTTTTAACACCATTCATATTTACAAAGAGCTATCCACATAAAATGTACAGAGAAATAATTTATTCCTGGGAACAGAAAGGATTTGTTTGTTGGTTTCAATGTATCGAACTAAAAGTTCTGGATATGCAAACAATAGAAACACCAAACAAAATTCCACAACAAGATTGGCTAACTATGCAAAACATTCTGATATATTCGCAAGATTTATGCAGAATAATTAGTAATTCTTCATTTAAAGAAATACCTCAACTTACGAAATACCTATATGAAATCATATATAATGATTATGACATGGGAAATATTTTGAAATTTTACAAGATATCGATAAATTATATAACAACACCCAAATCCTCATATTGGAATTATATAACAAAAGGACACTAATTTCAGCGAACTGAAGAAATTAAATCAAATATTTTATTATCAATAAAACATACATCCTTTACACAATACTGAAAAGTTTTTAATTGGAAATGTTTGCACAAAGCATTCCTAACTCCAGATAGAATTACTAAAATTAATTCTTCCACAAAGGAAATATGTTGGAGGGGTGAGCAAATACACAATGCAGATTGGAATCACTTTTTTTTCGACTGTTAAAATTAAGCCATTTTGGAATGGTATTAAAAACTTTTTACAAGCTGTACTTAATGAATCTTTTAACTTATCTAAAGCTCTAGTATTATTAAATGTGTACAAAGGTCCTCATTTGAATGAGTCAAATCTGTATCTAGTATGGACATTACTTGCAATCTCAAGGTCGTGTATAACAAGAAGATGGAATACAAACACAATACCAACTTTGGAAGACTTCTACAGCCTACTGAAGACAACAGCATTGTTGGAAATTAAAATTAAAGAATTAACAATCTATCCTAAGCCATTTATTAACAATCCATGGAAAAAAATCTTATCATTGATTGACACTTTACAGTAACTGAACAGATTCACTCTGATAACTGGAATGCTATACACAACAAAGTAATTGTATATATTGAGCTCTGTTATAGTGTCAGGCTGATTTAAATAGTGTACATAGTTATTTAAGATGTTATATACAAATACTATGGAATTTATTCAACTGTATTTAAAAAATAAAAAATTGTTTGAAAAAAAAAAGAATTGTATATAATGAACTATATCACCCTCTTCCCCATGGCAGTCCCTTTTCCCTTCCAGAGAGTATGAATCTCCCACTTCTCATTTTGGCAACAGATGTATCCAGAACCCATTTGTCTGAAACTAATTCACCAAGATTACAGGTGGCAATAAAAGGATATTCCTCCTTTCTAGGGGGGTAATTGTTCATCCACTAGGACAGACTCCTCTGTTTCCCCAGTCCTTAACCAAATGTTGTCTTGGAGAGTAATAGTCAGTTCCTCCTTCCCAGTTTGGGAAAGGTTTTTATTCAAACATATTTTTGGTGTTCAGGAAAGGGAATGCTTGAAGACTAGCTTTGGATCTTTCTTTCCTAAACCAATTTGTGATAGTGTTAAGTTCAAACTGTTCACTTCACAACCTGTTACACCCTTTCTTCCTCATTTAACGTTCCTGTATTTCCTGGTAATACTTTATTTAAAAGATGCTGATCACCGCATTCAGACTTCAGGCCCTTGTTAAGGATTTATGTCTGTATCACATTACATTATCAGTTCTCTGTCTGAATCTTTGGACTGTCCACTGCACCAGGGGTGTTCACAAAGTGTCTAGCTTGATTATTAGCTCATTGCAAGCTACAAGGTATTCACATTTTTCTATATTTAGATGACTTGCTTATGTTTCAGACTTTTTCGAAGTGTCAAAAACCTATCACCTTGGAGAGATTTGCTACACAAGCCTGGATTCCAGAGAACATTTTAAAGTATTTTTTAACTTTTTTGCACAATATTGTGTTCCTGGGTGTCTGCTAGACACCTCAATTCAAAGAGCTTTTCTTCCAGAGGAAAAAAATGGATCTGTATCTAGATCTATTTCCAGGGTTTTCCATTCAGAATTGGGTCAGTGTAAGGGAATTCCTCATGACTTTTGGATCTCTTGGCATCTGTGATTCTCATGATACCCTTGGAAAAGGCCACACATGAGAAAGATACAATGGTGTCTGAAGTCTCTTTTGTCCCACCATCAGCAAACATTATCTTTTCAAATCCCAGTTCTGAGATTTGACTGAAGAGAAATCACTTGGTAGAGACAGCAAATATCCCTAATTCCAGGTAAACTCATCTTTCCCCCTGCTCCAAAGTAGACACATATACTTCAGAATTTGCTTGGAGAACAGTTTCTGGAGAGAGAAAAGTGTGAAGTATGTGGGACACCAAGGATGGATGCATGCATGCACAAACATATAAAACAGATGGTTGCTCTGATCAAGTCACTCAACTCTGAATCATCATTGGTCTACTGGGCATCTTCAAGTTGTTAAGGACAATACCACAGTCATGTGGTACATCAACAAGCAATGGGGAACAGGTCTTATCCTCTTTGCAGACTAGCAGTGTTAGCTTGGAATATAGCTTTACATTAAATGTAGTTTACATTACAGTCTCACTCTACAGGCATCCTGCATCCAGTCTGAGAAATCTTTTGTGAGAGACAAGCTAAACAGACTTCTTTGCCTCCTTTCTGAACAATCAGCTGGTAAGGCTCTGCTCTAGACCTCCATGCAAGATGGCCTGGAAAACAGATATCTTTCCTTTTTCTTGAACAGGAATGCTGCTGTATGCTTTTCTACTCTTTCCACTGATACCAAGGATACTTCTGACAATTCAGACAGAATCCACCAAGATGATAGTGGTGACTCCCTTCTGACCCAGACAACAGTGGTCTCTTTTTGTAATCCCACCTGGCATCTACAGTGGATTTTTGCTGCTACAGATCCCTGAGGAGTTCAACCCATCTCATTTGTGAATGCATGTTGTCAGCCTTAATGAAGGTTCAGCTTGCAGTATGTCATCTCTGGCCCCTCTATTCCTAGGATGGCTTCTTAAGAAACCCTAACCACTTTTACTTCTGTTCCTTCCCTGGGCTCTGTTTCCAACACCTGTAACATTGGAACTGGAATCACAGCCTGTCCCAATACCATTGATTATGACAGGTAGGCTTTCTTTGACACTGATGCCCTCTGTGTTTGTGGATTCCTCAGTGCCAGTCTAGTTTGCACTGGTGACTACTAGGCTTAAAGATTCAGCACTGAACACCCAGTGCCATTTCTGGTTCCAGCTGTGTCTGGGCTGCTGTTGTCCTCAGCACTTTTGGCGCGAGGGCTTCGAAGATGCTTAGGCTGTCCATCCTCCTAACAGAGAATCTTTGATGATGGCATGACCTAGGAAGCACTTTTGTGTGTCCAGTACTTTTTTGATTAAGCATTGAACTATCTCAAGCTTATCATTCAGTTTCAGATCGATTTTGTTAGGTACTCTGAAGCAGTTGCTTTCAGGAGATCTAGGAATACAGTTGTAGACACAAATGGCAATTATTGCATCTGTCTCTTGCTGGCAGTACCATTGTTTTATAATGTAGTTAATGCAGCAGCTACAGCCATGGGCTCAGGCCATTACTGTACCTCACTAATAGTGTGAACCACTTCATGACAGCTTTGGGAATGCTCTCTTTTATGGAGACACTTTGAAAAAGGTAAATGGCATGTTGTTGCAGTGTGAGATGTCAAAGTGCTCACTGTGTTGAGAAGAAGTTTTCAGTGCTACAGCTGTCCTTAAAGGCACCAAAAAGTTATGATTTGGAAACTCCCAACAGTCCCAGTACAGACAACAGTATGACAAATGGATGCAGTTGGAGAATACTCTCCATGTATCTGCACGGGTGCTTGGTCATCATGCTGGACAAGTGGGGAAGAGAATTTGTATCTAGAGGCTTCTCTGTACTGTTTTTAACAATGCATAAACATCTGTCCTTGCAGAACCCAGTAGTTCCTCCTTATCATAGGGGGGGTGGCACAACAAAAGGTAAACAAGGTCCTATAAAAGAGCCATTACAGAGGTCCCACTGGACCAGAGAGCATTTCTTCTTGTTGCCTACAAAGACTCCGGGCTTAAGACCAAGCCTCAATTTAAGTTGACTGAGTCACTATATGAAGGAGGCGTCATTCTGGGTGGTTAAAGTGCAGTCTAATCTGCCATGTTTATAGGAAGGAGACTGGATATACTCTTTGAATCAGCAGGATGTATACATACACATCAAAATAATGAAGCCATTCAAGAAATTTCTGCTCTTTCAGGAGGGTGCCAGTCATTACCAAATTCAGGCTCTGCCAGTCAGACTCACTAAAGCCTCCACAAATGCAGAGTTCCAGTCGCACTGCATTTGCAATTAGTAGGATTGAGGAGTTTTACCTGTTTAAGTGACTGTCATATAGCACCATGCTCTAGAGAAAAAAAAGTCTTACAGCAAGACACTACTTTCTGCGCTGTGTCTACCTTTAGAGATCACAGTTAGTGTGGCAAAATCCCAGCTGGATCCATCACAATCACTGACATTTACTGGTTACCATTTGAATGCAATCAACCAGAAGGCACACTTACCACTAGCCTGGATTTTATCTGTAGTTCAGAAAGTCATGACTCCTAAAAATATTCAAACCCAACTCTGGCCACTGTACTCCGTGTTAGGTTTGGTGGCTTCCTGTCTTGAGGTAGTACCATATGCCAGACTGAACATGAAGATATTGCAGTGGACATTCAGAACCCAGTAAGACCAAGAAGCCTAGTCCATAACACATACAAACTTTAAAAAAAACTGCATCAGGCATCTACTATGGTTGACAACTCCACAAAATCAACAGGAATCCCCTTTGGCTGCCTATCCACTGCCAAAGTAACAATGGAGTGTTCCTTTTGGGATAGGGTGGCATTTAGCTAGGCTGAAATAGTCTAGGTATGTGGATATCAAAATAGGCCAAATTGCACATCAGTGTTCTGAAGATGAGATCAGTCCTGCTAGCATTGTTTGCATTTCAGGACTCTCTCCCTCATGATGCAGCATACATTCTCTGACAACATGGCTGTGGTGTGGTACATAAACAAGCAAGGTATAACCTGATTTTACCCCCTTTGCAGAGAATCCACGAGAGTATGGGAGTTGATCATAACCATTCTTATAGCAAAGCACATACTGGGGGCATCCAGTGTGATTATAGATGGGTTGGTTGAGGAGGCGAGTATTGCTTCCGCACAAACTGTCTCTCAGTAAAACAGTAACTTGGAAATATTCAGGAGGTGGGGCAGACCATGTATGGATCTGTTTACTTCATCATAAAGTACCAAAGGCAACAACTTCATCACTCGCAAGAGGGCCACCCCCAAAAGACACATCCCAAGTCTGCCCCCCATGTCTCCTATATGCATTTCTTCCACTTCTCCCAATCATATTCCTTCAGAAATCCAAGATGTGCAGAGCAGTGGTTATTCTCATAACCTTGTTCTGGCCATGCCAGATATGGTCCTTCCTTCTGTGGCCTAATCTCCAGAGACTGTAGTGACTTCTGCTGCACCCTACTCTGCTCTCTTATCTCTCCAGGCAGCCTCACCTGGAGATTTAATTCTTGCACTTGACCACATGGTTTCTCCATTTCAGATGATGAACAGGGACCATTGATTTCTCCTGAGCTGATCAGCCTGACAGCTTCATCTCTGAGACCCTCTACAAGAAAACATGTTATAAAGAGAAATGGGCTAAAACGTTTTCTATTTGAGGTGCTCAGCAAAATATAAACCCCTTCTCAGCTTATGTACTTATTAAAAAAAGGAATATTTTTTATTGGAAAAAAAGTTCATCTGGTAGCTAG